>NC_052047.1:79294263-79545335 GCF_903992535.2 Arvicola amphibius
TTAGCGATTAAAAGTAACAGAACTTATTTACATTGTATTAAATTTTGAGAAAGCTTTTATATGATTCTACCCTACACTATCAAGTATAACTGCTTGGTTCTAATAACTTAAAATTTTCTATTTTTAAACAATTTGCCAAATTGTCTAATTTTATTTCTCATGATGTTATTTTTCATATTAATACTTACATATTAGAGTTAAACACCACATAACCTAAAAAATTGAAGATACAAATACTTCATGATCTAGAGAAGAATCTTGACATTAATAGTTGTGCTTTAAACTAGCTAACAAAAGACTATGAGCTAGTCTATACGAGAAGCCCCCACCTGATCCCTCCACAGAAACACTGACAGGGTGAAACTCAATCTGTACGCATGACATCAGGGCATGACTGGAGTGTCCAAAGAGGACAAAGGAGTACAAAAGCCAGAGACTTTGTGTCCGAGGAAGTTGCAAAATCATCCCGTATCTGAGGTCATCTTGTCCTTGGATTTCAAGGACATTTTTCTTCCTGAGCTGAAATTTTGGCTTCCCAAGAGGACAGCTGAACATAAAATAATAGAAATGAAAGATGGTTTCATCCTATCTTCTCCATTAAGGCTAAGTAAGCAGGCCAAAGTGGTCACCAAACAAGGCTACAAGTGGCTCTCTGAGTAAAGCTTGGCATTTGTGGAGTTATCATAGGCCACAACAGAATGCAGCCATTTCTCCAAACACCAGTGACCTCAGATAAACAGGGCCCAGTGGCATTCAGTCCACAGTTAGGAGACGGACCTTAAAGATTCCACGGTAGAGGTAACCACATGGTCACAGGTGCATGTGTGACTTGTTGAT
This sequence comes from Arvicola amphibius, assembly GCF_903992535.2. Classification (NCBI taxonomy): domain Eukaryota; kingdom Metazoa; phylum Chordata; class Mammalia; order Rodentia; family Cricetidae; genus Arvicola; species Arvicola amphibius. The sequence goes on from NC_052047.1 coordinate 79,295,101, forward strand.
TAGCAGGTTGGTGGGCACCACTGAAGTAGCCCTGAGGGTCTATACCTTCATGCATTTCTAAGACGGGCATGTGAAAAGCTGCATGCCTTCAGATCTTCATAGTGACAGGTTTTATATGCGGGGATTCAAGCAACAGCGGATCAAAAATGCTATTGCTCGTGTTATGTCATATGCTATGTCGTTAGACCTCCAGTGGTTGCATCAGTTTAAAACATACACAGCCTTTTCTCTTGTCACTGTTTTTGACACACTATACAACTATTTGCACAGTGTTCACATTGTATTACAAATTTAAACGATATAGAAGACTGCACAGGCGATATGTAAACATAACACAACTTTATGCAAGGGAAAGGCGTACATGTGAAAACTAGTATCCATTGGAAGTCATAGAACTAGCACTGAAGGATAAACTTTTAATTACATTCGCTTGCGTGTGTTGTCAACAGACAACCTGTGGGAACTGGATCTCTCCTTCCACCAAGTGGGTCCCAAGGATGGAACTCAGGTCACCAGGTTTGGCAATAATCAACTTCACCGACTAAGATGTCTCAGCAGCCCTGAGGAATGAATTTCTTCAATTTCTACAGAGAATCATGTGCATGGAGCTCTATAATGATCATAATACTGCTTTAATCCTTACTACTATATAGTATTATTCAAAACCTTCAATAGGGCTTTCAAGCTCATCTACACTATGAATATAATATGAATTTTAAAGCCCTTATCCTCTGCTTTTAGACTCTTAATAAATTCATCTTCCTACACTTGATATTATTGTTGCTGACAGAAGTGGTCATTCTTCCACTTTTAATATATAATAACATTATAATTTATAATCCTCCCTTATAAAATTATCTCTAGTCATTTTTATCTCATTTCTGTTTCCTCTTTATCATTCAGTAATTTCATTCTTTGATTTGGAAATATTTGTGGAGTGTCTACTATGTATTAGAAACTATAGATTACAGTGAAGATATGACTATAAATTTTTAAATATGACTGCTTTTTGGAACTTATATTCTTGAGTATGCATACATGAGAAATATTTTACCATCTAATAAATATGTAGAACATAATACCTCTTCTATCACCAGTGGTAATCTGCAGAACTTTTTCCCACAAAACTTGATAAATATATTGTTTTTTTCCATCATTCTGATTTCTCTCAATGCTTAAAAAGTGCTTCCCAAATAGTAAGTGTTCAACAAATATGATGGAATTTAGTGTTTCAAAAGGATGCACTTTAGAGCACCTAGATTAGGTTTCAGTAAAGCACACCCAGAGTCCAAAGAAGCCAGAGTACCCAGCAGCATTCTGTGCCTTGAACTTTCTTTGAAGAAAGTATGAAGTGATGTCTAATTTGTAAGCTTTACAGACTGGGTGTTCATTTTTGTCCTATATTGATCTTCTCAGTTCCTAAATGTTCTACATGAGGCTGTTTTTCTGGAAAATATGGAGTTAGAACTAGTTTTTACTTTTTAACTTTGCCTCCTATCTTTTCACTTGCTAAATGTGGCCTTTTGCACAGTTGGGAAGGCAGTTTTCATGTCTGATAAAGAAAAATCTCCCAAAGTGCAAGGAAAGTTGTAACAGGAAGACTCTCACAAATTTCTTTTCAAGAGTACTATTCAAGCATTTTTTGATTTTGTAGAATGATTGGGCCTTCATATTAACCTGCCATTTAGACCATGCTCTTGCAATGTAGGGAAGTGATACAATGGAGATGCTCAGTAAGTCATTTTCTGGGTTGTGTGAATGTGAAAATTGGAGAGAGTTCAAGTTAACATTATGCTAGACCTTATCTTCTCTAATTTATCACTCGCATATCTGATGGAGCCAGCTCTCCAGGGACCAGTGCTCACTGTGATGGAGAAACTCTTGAATTTATTTCATATATAAAGAATGAAGCATAGTTTCCTCTTTGTTAGCACAGAACAAGGGGACACATGTCGCACATACTCGATACTTGGGAAATAAAGATTTACATGACAGTTTTCACTTCCTACAAAGTCACAATGAGTTCCACATGTGAAAAGGAAAACCGAGATGCCTCATGAGAATTGAATTCAGAGAACATTGTCAGAATGATGACTACATAGGATATTTCACAACTTAATCTAATGGTCACTTCATTCTATTGTGGTAAATTAGAACTTAATAATGAATTCAACGTGTAACATCGTTTGTGGTATATTTCTTTCTATAGACCTGTCATTTAATTAAATCAGGGTTTAAATGTTATGCAATAAATATCCAACTTTCGCTTTTATCATCTATATCATTATATTTTTTTCAAATAATTTCTCCTTTGCCTTCATCTTCTTAGAAAAAATATCAAATTAAATATACCTTTATTGTTGAAAGAAAATTCTGTAAACAGTAAGCAACAGTAAAATAGCAAATAACTAACTTGAAATGAGAAAAAAGTGTTCTTTGATAGGCTCAGTGTGAGGCAGGATCTAAATTATGATCTAATTTTTATTTGAATATATTTACCATTTGCAGAAAACAGTTAGTATATAAAAATAAGAGATCATTGTCAATGATGCTAATTAGTGAGACTGGAATAATGCCCTGAGGAGTGGTTCGATTTGTAAGTTGTCTGTTGTATAAGCATGAAGACTTGGGTTTGGATTTCCCAGCACCCATGTCAAGAAGTCAGCTATGCTTACTCACATCTGTAAGCCTAGGAAAAGGTAGGAAGAGACAGGCAGGTCTGCAGGATAAGCTGGCGAGACTATCTAACCAATTTGTGGGTGCTGGATTCCCATATGAACCATGTCTCAGAAAATAATTCAGAGACTGATGAAGGGAGGCACCCAACATCACCCAGTGGCCTCCCCACGTATGCACACACATATACATCATACACATTCCCAGGCATGTACACACCCACTCACACATGTACACACCCACTCACACACATACACACCAATAAGAGTTGAGCAAAATTGTCTTTGGTGAAGACAAAACATATGAGCAATATCAAGCTTTGGGAAGTCCAGTGATATTTCTTGGGGCTTCTCAATGTCTCAAGTTTAATAAAACTTGTATTTTAAAGTTGTGTTCCTAAATATATAATATACCCAGAGAATAATGTAGCTTATGTTTCTTTCCTTGTATGTATGTGTGATTTGCACATAGTTATCCTATATACAACACTAAGAGTCAGTTTTAAAACAACTACAATGATCTTTAGTGGAAAAAATAATAAAACATTACATGGCAAAGCAGTCTGAAAATCAAAGATGTTTCGAGTGAAATTTAAACTCATTTTAAAGGTGGTAAAAATATAATATAACATTAAAAGTCATGAAATCTAGAGCAATTCATTGGGGAATATTTATACATAAATTCTTTTTAAAAGAAATGTATCAATATGAACAATAATAATAAATAATAAATTAATATACAAATTTATAAAAATAAAATTAAAAACAAACAGAAGGAAGGAACTAACAACAAAAGAGCAGAAACTAAAAAAGTAAAAAACAGACTTTTTTATTGATTTTTATTGAGCTCTACATTTTTCTCTGCTCCCCTCCCTGCCTCTTCCCTCCCCTTCAACCCTCCCCATGCTCCCAATTTGCTTAGGAGATCTTGTCATTTTTTTACTTCTCAGACATGTTTTTAAGGAATAAAATGAAAGTCTAGTTCTTTGAGAGCTAACAAACCTTTATCCGGAATGACCCGAAGAAGAGACGATAAGTAGAAATGATCACATCGCCACAAAAAGCATCATTGCAGACTCTTTAGAAATTGAACAAAATCATTATAACTCAAACCATAAGGTGGAAAACTTAGAGGACAATTTCCTGAGTGAATCAAACTAAAAGGCAGTGAATGAGAAACTAGATTACTTGTGTAGTCCTGCATCCGTCAATGAAATGCACCATGAGTTTAAAACTAGATTACTCGCGTACTTCTGTATCCATCAATAAAATGCACCATGAGTTTAAAACTTCCCGACAGGAAAATAGCAGATCCAGATGGTTTCACATGTAACTTTGAGCATCTTCTTAAAAGAGAAGAGCTGGGGACCACACAGACAGGAAAGGTGAACACACAGGAGGTACTGGGGGGTGACACAATAGGGGGTGGGGGGACCCAGACGGGGAGTAGTGTGGGTGACACAGACTGGAGGTAGGGGCACAGACAGGAGGTGGCTATCAGCAAGGAGATGTGGAACAATAAAAGGAGATAATTTCTCACTGCCCGATAACACCAAAGGCCTGCCCAATACTTTGAGCACATGCTAGCAGAGACTTCCATATCCTCAACCGGGTTAGTTCCCACCCTATGACCTCAGCACGTCAGCCACGAACGCGTGGTTACAAGAGCCTCTCCAGTCAGTGCAGAAGAAAATGCAGACAGCCAGCTCCGCCCATGGGCTTTAGAGGAAGCCCTTGAGCTCAAGTTTATCAGAGATCTGCATAAAGGAAAGGACAGGACACGGGAAGGACTCTGGAGATTAAAAACAAAATAGGTTCAACTCTAAGCAAGCAAGTCAAACTCTGCAGGAGGAAGCTGGATCATGTCTTCAAGCACCTTCTATGTGACCTCCCCAGCCTGTGGTTAAAATAAATAAATAAAGTGTGGGGTTTTCTTTGATTAATTTTATTTTCCTTAATTCTTGGGATGAATACCTAATATTTTTTATCAATTCCTTTTAAAAAAAATCCCAAAAAGATTACGTAGAACAAGACACTTACATCTATTTATGCTAGGTAGTTAGAATTGTTAAAGTTTATTGCCTAAATAATCTAGGATGGGGCTTAAATTTTGTTTTACTTAATGTTTACATATTACTGTCTTGTTGTTATTGTTTTTGTTGCTCGCTCGTTTTGTATTGTTGTTTTAGAGTTTCTATTGCTGTGGCGAAACACCATGACCAAAAAAGCAAGTTATTCGGCTTACACTTCAATATTGCTGGTCATCATCAAAAGAAGTCAGGATAGGAACACAAACAGGGCAGGATCCTTGAGGCAGGAGCTGATGCAGAGGCCATGGAGGGGAGCTGTTTGCTGGATTGTGTCACATGGCTTGCTCAACCAACTTTCTTACAGAACCCAGGACTACCAACCCAGGGATGTCACCATTCACCATGGGCTCAGCCCTCCCCCAGTTTCTACTAAATGAGAAAATGCCTTACAGCTAGATCTCATGAAACATATCCTCAACTGGGGCTCCTTCCTCTCTGATGACTCTATCTGTGTCAAGCTGACACAGAAAACCAGCCAGTACAATTGTCTTGTCTTGTTTGAGGCAAGGTCTTGCTCTTTATGCCAGAGTGGCCCAGAATCCATAGTCCAAGCTCAGCCTTCTGAGTGCTATGATTACTAGTATGTGCTTCTTGGCACTACTGAAGGTATTTTTATTTAAAATTTTCTGGTGGTTAGATTTGGTTTGAGGCAGACCAAACATTTTTATTATCTTCAGTTTTCATGGTTATCAGTAAATATAACACATAATTAAGAAATTCAGTTTAAGTGCCCTGGCAGCTCAAGAAATAACATGAAGAACGGACAAATAATATCATACAAAATTAAAAAGCTTCTACAGAGTGAAGGAAATAACTCCATGAAGAGACATTCTGAAAAATAGGTAACACTCCTTGCTAGCTTCACATAGATGGTATGGAAAGTTATGGGGGCAGGTATCTAAATGAGACCAGGAGGATGAAGAGGAGGATGCAAAGGCCTTATAAAATAATCAAGGTGGTCTCTGTTTAGTGAACTTTCAGCTTTAGACCTCCCAATGCAAGAGGGTTTAAAATGTTCGTACTCTCCCTTTCTCTGCAAGGGAGTCTTCTGTCTTTGCCTGGTTACTCGATTCTCTGTCCATGTCAGGGCACACATGCTGGCCATCCACTAGATAACCACCAGCACCCTGTTACAATATTTACATCTGTGTTGTTTACAGAAAAGTTCATTAATGTCATAATAATTCAAGAACCCACCCTTTTGTATTGGCATCCCCTAGGCTACAGTCACTTAGAAGTCTGAGCTCAGTCCATCGGGTTTAATTGTCTCTGCTTCTAAAATTACCTCTGCTGTTATCAAACTCCTTACATGCCTCCTACTTTGCATGTATCGGTATATTGTTGCTTTTTTAATTAAGCAGTTTATCACTTTGCTAAGGTGCTTCTCATATATAGACGTATTGTGTAATGATTTTCAACAGCAGTATTCAATATATGAATTTAGTCATGTTAATGAATATGTTCATTAGCAAGCATTCAAATGCATGTTCAATGGATGTTCAGTGCCCCTCTGGGTTATCTCTTCCCTTGTCTTTTTTTCTTCTCTTTATCGGGATGGAGATTCTCCACGATCCCTCATGAGATCCTGAGTCCACATGCTGAAGAATTACTCTCATTTATTCTCCAAACAACCTTATATATCAAAACATAAACTGAGGGGTAAAATGCATTAGTATTCTGTTTCCTAGGTAACCAGGTGAATGACTTTTAGACATGTCCACATCTACCTGTGCTTACTGTCATGTTTTCCTGGTAAGTATGCTAACTGTCACATAGGCTGAATTAGCTCCTCTTTTCAGGCATCCTCCAAATTACAAACAAAGGAGCAGAGCAACATCCTGACCTTTTGTGAGGGTAGTGACAGCTTGTCTGGAAGGTCATGTGACCATCTCAGATGTGGCCTATGGCTTTTGAGCCTGGCTACCATACCATATAGAAATATGGTCCTATAATCCACTCTCTCTTATTAATTTAATAAAACCCATGATTCTGCAACAGGACAGAATATAATGCCTGGCTTGGGCAAAGACTTCTCCATTTACCCAAATTTTTCTGTCTTTGGAACAGGTATTCATATATGCAAACTCTTGTCTTAGACATCTGGGGAGAAGAAGCTTCAAACCCATCACTGACTGCTGATCTCTGTGAAGAAAAGAGATTAATAGAAGGTATCTCTCTCCATTAATCTCTTTTCTTCACAGGTATCCCTTGTCTTATTTATGTGTAGCTCATCATGAAAGTTTTGCATCTTTTACTGATTGGAATTTTTAATATAAAAATATTGTCTGCAGAAGGCTAAATGGACACGAACTACTTATACAGAATCCAGACATCTTCATGGCATAAACTGAGAGAAAAAATAGTTTTTCTTGATTCTACCAACAAATAAATTAAATATAAAAAGTGTTAATTTAGATGGTTTAGCCAGTAAATAATCCCACCAAAGTAGCAATCATTCACTATCAGAGCAGCAGAAGGACTTAGAAATAAGGAAAGGAAGAAATGCAATCAACAAAACTTTGTCTAAAGAGATTCCTTGGATCCTTGTCTCCAGTCAAGCTGATAATATAGTTATTAGAAAACATGGCCTGAGTACGTCCCACGTTTCCCATAATTCAACTAATTGTGGGGGGGAGGAACTGCAGAGAGTTCTTAGAGCTCTAAGGGGCTCCAGTTTAAAGGTGATAATTAAACAGATTGGTATAGCCTACTGAAATAGAGCAAAAAAGCCACTTAATGCCCTTATTAGCAATTTAAAAATTCTTAGTTTTATTTTACTTATAGTTAACTTTTAATATATAGTGATGCATTTTTAAAAATTCCATATTAACTATGAAACAAGAAAAGTGAAAAATACTTGATTAGCTTTTGCTCTCTCCAAACATATACCCCAATGCTGTATAGCTGCTCTCTTCATCTTCATATATTGAATCATGTTTAGAATATGCACATTTACCTCAACAAAGTTTTTACTTGTGTGTGTTTGGCATATATATGTGTGCATATATTGTGTGGGTACATCATCTGTGTATGTAAGTGGAGAAGAAAAATGTCAACTTCGGGTATCTTCTTCTGTCACTATTTTATACTTTTTATTTTATTTTATTCTATGTGTATGAATGTTTTGTCTGCATATATGTGTATACACTGTGTGTGCATGGTGCCTTCAAAAACAAAAAGAGGGTATTAGATTCCCTGGAACTGAAATTATGGATGATTATGTATCACCCTATGGGTTCTGGGAATTGAATTCAGGTCTTCTGTGAGAATACATGCCCTTAACCATATGTCTCCTAGTGCATGGAGTTCTCAAAAATATCTACATTTATATAGAAATCTATGTTTCTAAATCCATCCATTCTGTTTCTGCAGGACTGTGCTGGCACTCATAGGGAAACTCTTTTGGGGGTCTTTCTAAATCTACTTTCTAAACAGTATGTATCTTAGTGGTTACCAGTTTCTTTGCCCAATTTATTACCAAGAGAATTCCCTAAAATATCCCCAGTACTAATACATTTTTTCCTTACCATACATTCTTTGCTTGATTTTATCAGTACTTGGCGAAGGTGGGATTTTTCTCAGGGATGATTATGTCAGGAAAGGTAACTCTAGGAAATGGGACTGGAGGAAATTATGCATGACAGCATCCTCTTGTCTCTACTATCATGACGCTTTTGCATATCACTGACTACCTGAGCTGTGTGTGTGCTTACTTCAAAGTGGGAAAACCAGGTTTTTGTTAGAAATAACATTTGGAAAAGCATTTGCTTCTCTAAATGGTCCATGACTTCTTTTTCCCCTTTTTATTGATTTTATTGAGCTCTATATTTTTCTCTGCTCCCCTCCTTTCTTCTCCCCTCCACTTCAGCCCTCTCCCATGGTCCCCATGCTCCCAATTTACTCAGAAGATCTTGTGTTTTTCTACTTCCTATGTAGATTAGATCCATGTATGTCCTCATTGTTGTCTAGGTTCATCACTTCTTATTCCAAAGCTTTTGTACTTCATTCTAAAGGCAAGAACCCTCATTCTAAATTTTTAAAATGCATACTTTTTTTTACTTGTTCCCTGAGACCGCCCCACACACCCTTAGCAATTCTATGATAGAGCCTCTCTAAGTTTTAGACATATGTCTACATGACTTTATTCAATACAGAAGAACTGTATTTCCTTAGTCTTTTGATGTGCTGCTCCATGAGCAGGGGTCTACAGTGAGTGTCGATCTCCAGCATCAAGAGCTGGCCCTGGTTCTACAGCAGTTATAGAAATGCTTCTGTTGCTGGAAAGCTTCTTTGTAATAAAAACATAGATAATTCATAGTCATTTTTAATATGTTTTCACATGAATGACCTTCCTAATACCAAACAAGTCCAAGTCTTAGTCAGAAAGCTGGAACTCCTTGACCTGGCAACTTCTGCATTCCTCAAACTTTCCGATGGTATCAACAGGACGAGACAGGTCTTTGCTGGCAACTGTGACTGGAAGGTCCAAAGAGCCTTTGAATAAAGAATGACCTCACACTCTGCATGCCCTTCTGAGACCAAGCTCCAGACTTACTTCTAAATAAAGCCCCAAGCAGCTTTGCTGAAGATTAGAAAATGTAAACATTTATACAAATGTATTTAAAAATGAATACACAAAATTCAATTTATAAGAAGGAGATAAAAATATAGGAAAAGGGGAAGATTAAGGAGTAAAATTTTATGTATTATTATATCAACTTCTCTGTAATTTTATTTCTATTCTATTTTCTTATTGAAAGTAGATTTTTTCATACAATATATTCTGATTGCGGTTTTCCCTCCCCCAACTCCTCCTAGACCCTCCCACTTCCTCCCAGATCCTCCCCACTTCCCCAGTAGAGTCTCCCCATTATAGTGCTACAAATAAAGCATGAATAATAAAAACCAAAAGACAGATATCGAGATTCAAGCTGAAGATCAGGAATGCAAAACAGTCAAGCCACTAGAGAAGTCTTACCTCTACCAAGGTTGGGTGACTGCAGACTGAGCCCTGAGCTTTTGTCTCCCCCAGTCTTATATTCTCCTTTATTGCTGGGATTAAAGGCATGTGACTCCCTAGCACTGGGATTAAAGACATGAGCCAGAACCTCCTGGATCTATTTCTGCATTGATCTTGTGTAGCCCAAGGTGGCCTTGAACTCACAGAGATCCATCTGCCTCTGTTTCCAAAATTCTGGGATTACAAATGTATGACAGCACTGCCTGGCCTCTAGTGTCTTAGTTTTGTCCTCTGATTTTCAGGCAAGCTTTATTTATTAAAACATAAATAATATCAGTATATTTTCCCTTTTGTCTTAAAATAAAAAGAAGGTTATAACTAATAAAGGAAAAACTATACAATGAGTACAGTAACTGTACACAATATATATAGACAATAAATATATGAACAATGGCCCCTCTATCAATATATCTCTTTCATTGCTCCCCCACTTTGTGCCTCCCCCAACTCGACCATCCAGTTCCCTCATGTTCTCATTTTCCGTCCCCTCCCCTCTACTGCCCCCTGCCTACAGTTAACCAAGCAGATCTCATCTATTTCCCCTTCTCAAGAAATCCATGTTTTCCTCTTAGGGTCCTCCTTGTTACCTATCTTCTCTTGATCTGTGGATTCTGGTCTGGTTATCCCTTGCTTTATTACATCTAGAATTTTCTTCTGAGTACATACAATGTTTGTGTTTCAGGGTTACCTCACTCAGAATGTTTCTTTTTTTCTAGTTCCATCCATTTGCCTAAAAATTTCATGATGTCATTGTTGTTTTTACAGCTGAGTAATACTCCATTGTGTAAATGCACCACATGTTGTCTTTTATCCATTCTTCAGTTGAGGGGCATCTAGGTTGTTTCCAGGTTCTAGCTATTACAAATAGTGCTGCTGTGAGCATCATCAAGCAGTGTCACTGTGGCAAAATTGGGATTTTGATGGGCATTGCAATGAATCTGTAGATTGCTTTTGGCAAGATTGCCATTTTTATTATGTTGATCCTACCTATCCAAGAGCATGAGAGATCTTTCCTGATATTTTCTTCAATTTCTTTCTTCAAAGACTTAAAGTTCTTGTCAAACAGGTCTTTCTTTCACTTATTTGATTAGTGTTACCCCAAGATATTTTGTGGCTATTGTAAAGGGTGATGTTTCTCTGATTTCTTTCTTAGCCTGTTTATATAAGAGGGCTACTGATCTTTTTTTTTTGAGTTAATCTTGTATCCTGCCACATCACTGAAGGTGTTTATCAGTTGTAGGAGTTCCCTAGTAGAATTTTTTAGGTCACTTATGTAAACTATCATATCATCTGCAAATAGCAAAAGATTGACTTCTTCTTTTCCAATTTGTATTCCCTTGATCTCCGTTTATTGTTTTATTATTCTAGCTAGAACTTTGAGTACTATTTTAAATACATATGGAGAGAGTAGACAGCCTTGTCTTTTTTCCTGATTTTAGTGCTATTGCTTTGAGTTTCTCTACATTTAATTTGATGTTCCTTGTATCTCTGCTCTCTCCAAGACCTTTATCATAAAGGAGTGTTAGATTTTTGTCAAAGACTTTTTCAACATCTAATGAAATGATCATGGGGTTTTTTGTTCTTTCAGTTTGTTTATATGGTGGATTAAATGGACAAATTTTCAGATATAGAACCATCCCTGCATTTCTGGGATGAAGCCTACTTGGTCATAGTGGATGAGTTTTTTAAAAATGTATTCTTAGTTATGGTTTGCCAGTATTTTTTTTTTTTAGTATTTTTTGCATCACTGTTCATGACGGAGAGTGGTCTGCAATTCTCTTTCTTTGTTTTATCTTTGTGTGGTTTGTATATACAGGTTTGCATACCGGTAACCTCACAGAAGGAGTTTGACAATGTTCCTTCTGCTTCTATTGTGTGGAACAATTTGAAGAGTATTGATATTAGCTTTTCTTTGAAATTTTGGTAGAATTCAATGCTAAAACCGTTTGGCTCCAGGCTTTTTTTGGGTTGGGAGACTTTTAATGACTGTTTCTCTTTCCTTAGTGTTTATAGGTCTATTTAAATTATTTATCTGGTCTTGATTTAATTTTGATATGTGGTATGTTAATCCAAATAAATGTTCATTTCTTTTAAATTTTCCAATTTTGTGGAGTACAGGATTTTGAAGTATGACCTGATGATTCTCTGTATTTTCTCAGTGTCTGTTGTTATGTCCACCTTTTCATTTCTGATTTTGTTAATTGGATATTCCCTCTCTGCCTTTAGGTTAGTTTGCATAAGGGCTTCTCTATCTTGTTGATTTTCTCAAATAACCAACTCTTCTTTTTACTAATTCTTTATATTGTTCTCTTTGTTTTTATTTTATTGATTTTAGTCATCAATTTGATAATTTCTTGGTATCTACTCCTCTTTGGTGGGTTTTCTTCTTTTTGTTCTAGAGTTTTCAGGTGTGCTATTAAATCACTAGTGTGAGATTTCTCCACTTTCTCTATGTAGGCACTTGGTGCTATGAACTTTCCTCTTAGGACTGCTTCCATAGTTTCCCATAAGCTTGGGTGCATTCATTTTCCTTGAATTCTAGGAAGTCTTTCATTTATTTCTTTCTTCCTTGACCCAGTGGTGATTCAGTTGAATGCTATTCAGTTTCCAGGAGTTTGTAGGCTTTCTGTAATTTGTGATGTTGTTGAATTCTATCTTAAAGCCAAGGGATTTATTCTAATTTTTTTGTATCTGTTGAGATTTGGTTTGTGACTGAGTATGTGGTCAATTTTAGAGAAAGTTCCATGAGGTGATGAGAAGAAGATACATTCTTTATGTTTGAGTGGAATGTTCTATAGCTGCCTGCTAAACCCATTTCAGACATAACATTTGTTAGTTCCCTTATTTCTTTGATAAATTTCTGTTTGGCTGACCTATCTATTGGTGAGAGTGGGGTGCTGAAGTTTCTCACTCTTAGTGTGTGGGGTTTGATGTGTTATTTAAGCTTCAGTAATGTTTCTTTCACATATGTGGGTGCCCTTGTATTTGAGGCATAAAAATTCAGAATTGAGACTTCATCAAAAATTCTTGATGAATTTTTCCTATGATGAATAAATGTCTATCTCCCCATCTTTTGATTAATGTTAATTTGAAGTCTATTTTGTTAGATATTAGGACAGCTACACCAGCTTGTTTCTTATGTTCATTTCATTAGAAAGCCTTTCCCAAACTTTTACTCTGAGGTAATATCTGTCTTTGAAGTTGAGGTAGGTTTCTTGTATGCAGCAGATGGATGGATCCTGGTTTTGTATTCATTCTTTTGGCCTGTGTCTTTTTATAGGTGAATTGAGTCCATTGATATTAATATTAACAAACAGTGATTGTTAATTCCTTTAATTTTGATGGCAGTATATGTGTTGTTTCCATTCTTTGGGGTTTGCTGGTGTGGAATTATCTATCACCTGTATTTTCATGGGTGTAACTAACTTCCTTGGGTTGGATTTTTACTTCTAGTACTTTCTGTAGGGCTGAATTTGTGGATAGGAATTTTTTAAATCTGGTTCGTCATGGAATATCTTGTTTTCTCAATTTCTATATAAGGTGATTGAAATTTTTGTTGGATATAGTAGTCTGGGATAGCATTCATGGTCTCTTAGTGTCTGCAAAACCTCTGTCCAGGGCTTCCAGAGTCTCCATTGAGAAGCTGGGATTATTCTGATTGATCTGCCTTTTCTGCCTTTCTGTGTTACTTAGCCTTTTTACTTGCAGCTCTTAACATACTTTCTTTATTCTGTATGCTTAGTGCTTTGATTATTATGTGGCAAGGGCACTATTTTGGTCTAGTCTATTTGACGCTTTTTAATATTCTTGTATCTTTATAGACATTTTTTTCTCTAGGTTGGGAAAATATTCTCCTATGATTTTGTTGAATATATTTTCTGATTCTTTGACCTGTTATTCTTCTTTTTCTATCTCTATTACTCTTATGTTTGTTCTGTCTCAGATTTCCTGGTTTTTTTTGTGTGTTATGACTTTGTTGACTCTAATGTTTTCTTTGACTGAAGAATCTATTTCCTCTATCGTATCTTTCACACCAGAGATTCTTTCTTCCATCTCTTGTATTCTTTTGGTTATGCTTACATTTGTAGCTCATGTTCATTGACTCAGATTTTCCATTTCCAGAATTCCCTCAGTTTGTGTTTTCTTTATTGCCTCTATTACAATGTTCAAGACTTGAACTTTTTCTTCACCTATTTGATTTTTTTTCTTGACTTTCTTTAAGGGATTTTTTTTTTATTTCTTCCAAGTTTTTGTTTATCTTTTTCTGGATTTCTTTAAGGGAATTTTTCATTTCCTCTTTAAGGCCTTTACCATCTTCATAAAGTTATTTTTAAGGTTGTTCTCTTCTGCTTCTTCTGTGTTGGGATATTCAGGTCTTGGTGTTGTAGAACCACTGGGTTCTCGTAGTGCCGTATTGCTTCTTATGTTGTTCAATGCATTCTTACACAGGCATCCACCCATCCCTTCATCCAACTGATGTAGGTGGTATCTGAGCCTCTGGGGGCCACTCTCTCTCCATTTAATGCAGGTGGTATCTGTGCCTCCAGGAAACTGCTCTTCATTCAATTAGTGCAGGTGGTTTCTGTGCTTCCAGAACTCTCTTTCTCCAGTTAGCGCAGTTGATGTCTGCGCATTTGGAGGCTGCTGATGCTACAGTGGGCAGTTGGGTTTGTGGGGGAGAAATGGGATTTGAAGATTACAGGGTCCAGTGGGGGTAGGAGTGGCCTGCCTGCAGGAGTCTTTCCTGTTGACAGCTAATGAGGCTGTGATAGATGTGCTGGGGCAGGGGATGTTCCCAGGGGATTATGTCCTAGAGACTGGGACTTCCAACTGCGAGACCTACCACTCAGCACTTCATCCAATCAGTGCAGGCCTTGTCTGTGCCTCCAATAGCCAGTTCTCAGAGCTGTAATATTAATTATAAATGCTAGGTCTATAGCTCAGGAGCCCCTGAATGTGATGTCTTTGTCAAACTTCTCAAGTTTCAGGGATTTGTGCAGATGAGAAAGCAGAAAGAGTGTAAGAGCCAGAGGTGATGAATGATCCAAAGAAACAGCCTCTTTCAGATGTAATTCTTAAAACACCATGTCAGGTTTTAAAATGAAAGCATGGGCATAAAACAACACATGTATGAACTCAAAGAAATTTTGATGGTATACACACACAAGACGTGCATGAGCTCAAACCAGACAATATCCCAGCACTGAAAAGGAAAGTAGACACAGTCCCAACACTTACCAGGAAGCTACCTGCAATTGATAGGTACTAACTGAGAAGAGAGAAGGCAATTTTCTCTAATCCATTGGCACTGGATATATCAGTCACACACCAGGTCAGACTCCATTCCCAGGAGTAGCTGCATAAACAAAACAGACTTCATATTTGTGTGTGTGTGTGTGTGTGTGTGTGTGTGTGTGTGCATGTGTGTGAGAGAGGGCTTTTGGGGTTTTTTTGTATTTTTGACATTTTTTATTATGTCTGATTTTGTTTGTTTTTTGTATTGGTAAACTGTTTTGTGCAGTTTTTGAAGGGAAGAACATGATATTGTTTGGGCAATGAGTTGGAAAGAATCTGGGAGGAGTTGGGGAATAGAAAAAATATTATTGAACTATATTGAAGAAAAGAATTAAATAAAAATAAAAGAGAACATGAAGTTGGGAGGATGTAGAACACTAGGGAATAGGTCTTGGAGAAATTAGGAGAAGGGGTGAAGGGTGAATATGATAAAGATACACTATGTGAAATTCTCAAATAATATATTAGCATGTTAAATGCAAAAACAAATACAAAAACCTACAAATATCAAGGATACAATAAAAGAATATTAAATGTTTGATAAAGAAGTTAAGAAACATTTACTGTGTCTTAGGAAATGAAATGAAATACCATGTTTATAGATAAAAAGATCCAAAGTCATAAAAATACTCAGTGTAAAGGGTGATTTGAAGACAATGCCAAAAATAGAAGATACTAGTCACCAAAGTAAAGAAACAGAAAACAGGACTCAGTGAGTGTAAGAGCTGGAATTACAAATATCTGTATAGAGAGGGTGAATAGTTCAGAGAATGGGCTCCAGAAAGCTTCAGAATGAGTCTTTCATAAACTTTGGCTAACTAATAACACATACATGGAAAAGGTGGGGTTCCATGAGAAATATGTCTGTATATTTCTCTCTATATATAATAAATATATGCTATAAATATATTTTATATATGTATAAATGTAGTGGGGAACTGCTGGCTGCATTCCCACTGCCCCGCTCCGGGCTGCCTGCTAGCTTATGCCCCGAAATAACAACACACAAACTATATTCATTTAAACACTGCCTGGCCCATTAGTTTCAGCCTCTTATTGTCTAATTCTCATATCTTGACTAACCCATATCGAATAATCTGTGTAACAACACAAAGTGGTGTCTTACTGGGAAAGATTCAGCATGTCTGACCTGGTGGCTGGCTTCATGGCGACTGTCCCAGAGAGGAGAGGCAGGGCAATTGTCTGAGCCATCTACCTCACTTCTTTCTTCCTGTTCTGTCTGCTCCACCCACCTAAAGGCTGGCCTATTAAATGGGCCAAGGCAGTTTCTTTATTAACAAATGAAATCAACGCAAACAGAAGACTCTCCCACATCATATAAATATATATAGTTACATACATATAAGAGAAGATAGAACAACTAGCAGGAAATGAAAACTAAAAAATCAAGGAACTTGCAAATAACAGTCAAATATTCATCTTCTAAGAGTAGCCAGAATGCATTTTTCAAAAAGCTCATTTAAACTAAAGGACTCCAGGAAAAGTGTCAGAAATGCCAAGCCCTAATAGTAGTGCTAATCTTGCACCCCAGGACAGTTACTGTAAGCTTTCACTAACAGAACCTATTAGTCTTAAAAGAAACCAGTTGATCCAAAAGAAAATTAAGTGCCTGTCAAAAGAAAAGCCAGGACTCTTGAAAAGAAAACCATACATTTGTGGCTCTTATCATTCATACTGTGACATAAATAATAAAAAGAAAGGAGGAAACAAAGGGAGGGAGGGAGGGAGGGAGGGAGGGAAGGAGGGAGGGAGGGACATTAACCTTATTGTCTATATTCTTTGCATTGGTATAGATTTTGCATTATTGATAGAGATTTAAGGTCAATCTTGTTATATGTATTTCTGATATTGATTAAGGTATTGTGACTGTGTAGTTCACTTTAAAATGTAATGTATAATCAGGAAATATAGGTTGTTAATGGGTAATCATCGATAATAGTCAAGCTTGTAGTCATGTTAGTTAGATTTTCTAGATATATAGAGATATATTTCATATTTCAGTTAGATAGGCATCTTCATATCTTTCTTTTTAAAAAATATTTATTTATTTATTATGTATACAGTATTCTGTCTGTGTTTATGTCTGCAGGCCAGAAGAGGGCACCAGACCTCATTACAGATGGTTGTGAGCCACCATGTGGTTGCTGGGAATTGAACTCAGGATCTTTGGAAGAGCAGGCAATGCCATCTCTGCTTCATATCTTTCAAAGGCTACAGAATATGACATTTTAAATGTTTTAATAACTTAGGGCTTTTCATGACAATGAGACACATTTGCTCCTGGCAGCACCAATCTATTTCAAGAGGAAGATGGGCATCGAAGAAACTCCTTATGGAGTTTGATAGCCATTTGGGCAAGAAACTGTTCTTGCCTGGACTGTTGCATAAACTGGACACAAAGAATCCGCAGAGAGAGGACTGCTGAACTTGCCTAAAGGTGAGATGGTCTTTCGGGGTTCCTGATTTATGAAGGAGTCTACGAGACATTCTTCAGGACACAGAAAAAAATGACTAAACTGTCTTTGAAATTTTCCTGCTTCATGAAAATGTCTGCTGGATTCTATGGGCCTGTAGGCTGAAGATGGATGCCCCAATGGTACAGAGGAACTTTGGGTGACTGTCTAGGCAGCGAGATGTCTCTGTCAATTCTAGAGTTTTAGAAGTTGCTTGCTTATTGTATAATTAGGTAATGTTATATCCTTCTGGAGTCTATGATGGAGTTGAAGAATGGATAGATAGTTATAGTTTTCCTTAGTTATGATAAAAGATAAATAGATATAAATATTGTTACTGTAAATCTTGATTGATAACTGTTTTGCTATATGTAATTTTACTATGTTAAAGTGAAAGCCTTTCTTTTTTGTTTAAACAGAAAAAGGGGAAATGATGGAGGAGAGTCATCTGTCTATGTTACTTTCATTGGTTAATAACGAAACTGCCTTGGCCCTTTAATAGGACAGAAAATTAGGTAGACGGAGTAGACAGAACAGAATTGTGGGAGAAAGAAAGCAGAGTTAGGCAGATGCTTCAGGCAGTCACCATAGGCAGTTGCCATGCCTCTCCTCTCTGAGTTGGACGAAGGTTAAGATCTCTTCTGGTAAGCCACCACATCATGGTGCTACACCGATTACTAAATATGGGTTAGTCAAGATGTGAGAATTAGCCAATAAGAGGCTGAAACTAATGGGCCAAGCAGTGTTTAAATAAATACAGTTTCCATGTAATTATTTTGGGTGTAAAGCTAGCAGGGTGGCGGGACGCAGTCCCTCCGCTCCATCTACAAGAGAGGGAAGGAGAAAGAAAGTGAAGAAGGAAGGAAATAAGGAGGGCGGGAAGGGAAAGGGAAGGAAGGAAGGAAGGAAGGAAGGAAGGAAGGAAGGAAGGAAGGAAAGAAGGAAGGAAAAGACAGTGACCCACTAGACAGGAAGTCAGGATAAAAATATACCTCAGAATCACAGTGCTAATGAAATTGCTGGTTAAGACCTTAAAGAAATATTAAGCAAAAATTTTATCAGTGTATTAAAAAAAACCATGGGCATAAAAAGAATGAAGTAATCTAGAGAAATTGAGGCATACAAGAATGAAGGGGTAGGTTAATACTGCCAAAGCAAATATATTGGGTCAAAGAATAGCTGTTGGTGTTGGATGTGAGACACAATTCTCCAACTGGAAGGAAAGGAAGATAAAATCAACAACAATGTAAAAAATGTATTTGTGGTAGGCCAATTTATAACCCTGGTTCTGGGCCTGGGCAATAGCTGGGTTGATCAGTTGGCCAGCTTTCCTTATTTTTTACTACCCAAGGGAGCTATCCAGCATGGCCTTGGCTAGCTCACCCAAGGCATTCTGCAGCAAGGAGCAGGCCCACTCTAAATCTACTGAGTCTATGAACTGTTGAAGCATGTGAAGGAGACTAACCTACAGATTCCAAACATCAGGATCTCCATGACATAAGACCACAACAGTTTGTCCAAGAGGAGACCCAGTGACAGCTCATTGTCTGTGGTGTAACAGAAACCAGAGGTTTTGAGCCAGGCCAATGACTCAAGGTAATGAACACTTGCAAGTAAAGATGAGTGGACTAAAGGGTGACCTGTGTGACCCCACGGGCCACACCGCAGCTTCCACAACAGCATTCTTCTCCTTATTTTTTGTCTTATTTTGTTTATTTTCTTGTTTTGTTTGGTTTTGGTTTTTCTTTTAAATCTGGTTTTATTTGGGGTTGGAAGTTGCAAGGGCAGAGGATGGATGAGAGGAAACAGGGAGATTAGTAGGATTAGAATACATTATGTGAAATCCACAAAGAATCAATACAAGTTTTTTTTTTTTAAGTGTATTTGTATCCAAGTAATGTTCAAGATTCTGAACAAGATGTCTTTTCTCTGAAAATAAAAATTTCATAAAAAATATTTCATAATAAAGAAAATGAATGTTATAAAGTACAAAAATAGATACGGGATGGTATTGAAGGTACAAATTAAACTAACACGGTTGATTTCCAGTGACTAAAAGCCAGTACTTCTTAATTGAGATTTTCAGATAGGAAGGAAATATGCTCTAAGTAAGATCTAGGCTCTAAACCAGATATTAAAAGAGATCAAGTCTTACATAAATAAGAGCTAACTCAAAGAATTTGGAAAAATGACTGAAGGGGAGGTGGAACATCAGAGGGAGCAAATTACTTCAGAAGATGGCTCATTCTTATGGAAATTATCTTATTAGAACCCAAATCATATCCAATGAAAGTAAGAACTAGATGGTGCTTTTCAAGTATGATACGTATGTCTGTGTATTCTATGACAAAGCAGGGATAAATGCAATCTTTCTCTGGACAGGCAGATAGATATCAAGTCATATGTTGGTCATTAACAGGAGCTTGTGGGAGGGGGAGAAGTCTCTTTCTAAACTATGAGCTACAAGGGGTCTAATATTAGCAGCAAAGTATCTGAGCGCTAGGGTTATAGGGTGGATACATTTGCATAACCTATGTGACTTGCACAGCAAGTCCACTAGGAACCTCTCATCTTCACCTTAAAGCATTCTTTCTAGTTGAAATTTGAAATGTGTTGAGAGAAGCATTCTTACAACTCTATCCTTCACTTCTTGTGTGGACAGCTGGGTTCTCATCTTCCTGAAAGGAGTTTTCATTAAAAAGGGGGTGGGGCAAGAAATGTTAGGTCACAGAAACGTTATAAGAAGTAGACATTAACGAAACAAAAAGAGCTGAGAGCATATGACTCATGATTACGGTAGAGGTCAACCTTGTGTGCCATATCTTGTACATACCTAGAACATGCAGCTGTAAGAAAGATGTGGTCACATGTTCCAGGCATGGGTTTTTTCCTAACATTTGTTAAGTTTACTGCTCTAAACAGTTGGACATAAGCCAAGTTCCCTCAAAGGAAAGATAAAACTGGTGTGTGATAGACTCAGTTCTTGCTTTCAGTGCCCAAAACAGAAGACTGAATAGAAAAGAGTATCAAATATGATCTCGAATGTGTTGGAACAGGAGACTGGGGACAGCGTGGGAAAGTGAAGAAAGGTATATATTGTTTGGTTGTCGGTCTCTAGGTAATTAATCCCTTTCTTGGAAAAACTCAAACTGAGTTGACAGCTATAAGTAGTAGGCTTGATGTTAGAACTCCAAATCAGATTAGCGCGCCTTTACTATTTTTCTTGCTTCAGGATTTCAGTAACTGCTATTCATACTTTACAGGTGTGGGGGGGGGGATGTATGTGTATGTGTTCACAACTGTCTTGTTCTGGGTCATAGCAATAAGAAATAAAGGCCAAGTCTCAGAAGAGGTCAGGGGTTTGAAACTTAGTTCATCCTATAGGGCTTCATTCTTGCATCTTAGGCCTATGTCTTTACCAAGAACCACTCTGGAGAGGGCAGAGGAAGAGTACGTAAAACTGTTTAGGTACTGAGCATACAACATTATGACTCTAGTTCACTAGTTTTGATAAGATATTTTAATTATCTGCATTGATTGTGTTAGAAACTACTAATAATTATATTAATTAATGCTTCCAATTCCAAGACTTCATTAACATGGTCTTTAAACCTTTGTGCCTTCATACCAATAAGAGTCTAATCATGTACTAAACTATGTCACTAAACATTTATGATTAAGTGTATTTATTTTATAATCAAAACTGAGTTAGCAAGTGATGTCAACAAAAGTGGCAAGTTACAGAAATCCTGAAGTCCTGTTCTTTGAATAAACAAAATCACTGTGAATGTGCCAGGAATATTACATATAAAAGGAAGTGATCTAATTGAGAGAATGAAAGAAATGAATAAAAATTAATGAAGCCTCAAACAAGAGTAGTTCACCATCTGGTATGTCAATATAAACATAAAGGATCCAGACCAAAAAAAAAATCTGAAGAAATAATGATTTCAAACTTTTCAAATGATATTGTAACACATGAACATTGAACAAGACCTTCAGGAATAAATTTGAAGAGATCTGTACACAAACATATTATAATCAGACAGTCAAAGAAATCAAAAGTGAAAATTTGAAACCACTTTTAAGTAAATCGATTTCCAATAAAGACACAGCTTTATAAAACGCATGGGCTTTAGTGGCTAGGGAAATAGTTCTGTGGGTAAAAACTTTGCCAGGCAAGCATGGGAAACTAAATTTAAATCCTCAGGCTGCACCAAATGCCAGTTGAAGCAGTCTAAGTGTTTCTGTAGTCTTGTGCTCCTTTGGGAGAAAGGAGAGTCACAGAAGCCTGTAAGCCAGCTGACCCAGCAAATGTCATAGAAAACTTCAAAAGACTCAGTCTCAGACCCCATAAAGGGCTGTCCTCTGACCTCCGTACACTTTGATGTGTGTGTGCCCACGTTACCACACACACACACACACACACACACACCAGATACATAGTGACACACAAGTTTAAAATAATATAGTAATAATAACCCATGTACTTCAGGAAAAGCACTACTAGAAGTGAAACTTCTGGCTTTACATGCCTAATTTTTAAACAACGTTATTCAAATAGTATCCCCAGAAGATATTTCACAACCAACCTGATAGAGGCAATTCTCCAAATGAGATTCTTTAATGCCAAATATGTCTACGTTTGAGTCACATTGACAAAAAACTAACCAGTACTCTAGGCAAACACCATAAAAATTGAAATCAGACAAATATCTAATGTACAGAGCACAGAATCATTACATTTCAATAACCAGCTAAGAGCAGCAGAATTGAGTTAATAGTTCTTTAAAGAGCACGTACAAATACTCAGTCATCATGTGTAAAACCAACTAGCACAAGTACAAAAAAAGAAGCTAGAGCTAGAAGCTCCATGCTGCTAACTAGCATTCATAGCACTGGGAAATGCTAAGCAGGCAATCAGGGGAGAAAACTCTTCACCAACCTAACCCAGCTCTACATTCTGCTGTACTCACCTTTCAGCCAAAATATGTCCACAGATGTAATAATGTCCCATTTGTTCTAGAGGTGATGAATTCCGTTGTTGTCATCCTGAGGCCTGCTTATGGAAGTAAACATTCCTTAGCACTGTAAACCTGATTAAAAGCAAGAGGACACATGCCCTATGGGGTCATTTACTGTGTTTTGCTCAATTAGCATACATTTAAACTGACTTCTAAATGTGTGTGTTTATGCCTATAGATTGGTACAGCTCTTAGCCTTAGTCACAGAACCTGCCCTTCCACCCATGCCAACTGCTGCTCCTTCCTACAAATCCCTTTCTGATATGTATATCTTTTGGTTTTGTGACTGAGTTCAACCAAGACTGTCTGTGCTACCAGGAAGTTTAAACTGTCAAATGGAGCCTGACTGACTCACCAGCGCTGATGACCCAACTGAAGACCTGACTTGTACTTCACTCAGGATATCAGCCAATGGTTTAGAAGGGCCCCAAGAATCTCCAGGCAATGATTAACTCTGGAGAGGTTCCAGTCTTATGCAGGAAAGGTTATGTAGTGTCATGCTCTGCAGACAGCATTTTACAGGGCTTCTCTGTAATGTAGCTTCCACTCTTTTTTGCCTCTTTCAAGATGTTCCCTGAACCTTAGAAGGAGTATTATTAATGTCCTATGTAGGGTTGATCTGAGTGTATCTTCGCAACTTGAACAGTTATGAGGATCGGAACTGACCAGTGTTCACTGCAATGAGAAGCTTTCCTGATTAGGTCTGAGAGTAAAATCTGTGTTTATAAACACAAGCAGTTTGACTCCATGTCAAATAAAACAGAACTAAGTTCCCTCCTGGATCCGTGGACTACTCCAAATAGATTTCATTGTTTTTGTTTATTGTTTGTTTGTTTCTAACCAAATTTACAGAACTAGACATAAATTCCTTCCTGATCAATAGGCCTCACATCTAATCAGAGTAGTTGGTTACCCCACAACAGCAGTGCCACTATTGAATGAAAGATCACATCCTGCCTGGCAGGTTGGTATTAAAGTTTTAGGGTTCACAGCTACGAAAGACTATTGATACCTTTTCTCCCCAGAAGCCCACATATTATCTTCTATCATGTTGCATGGATAGACTACAATCACTTCGTAACTGTGATGCTTTGACTACAAATGGCTCCTGTAGGCTCATACATTTGAATGTTTGTCATTAGGTAGTAGCACTACTTGAGAGAGATTGAGAGGTGTAGCCTGGTTGGAGGAAGTGTTTCACAGGGTGTAGGCTTTGAGGCTTCAAAAGGCAAAGGCAGACCCAGTGTCTCTCTCTTCCTACTGCCTGTGGATACAGATGTAGAACTCTCAGCTACTTCTCCAGCACCATGTCTGCCTGCATGGTACCATGTTCCTCACCATGATGACAGTGGACTAAACTCTGAAACTGTAAACAAATTCCAATTAAATGCTTTCATTTGTAAGAGTTGCCAAGGTCATGGTTTTTCTTTACAGTAATAGAACACCTGACTAAGGTAGTAACATATAAAACTATGTGTGTGTGTGTGTGTGTGTGTGTGTGTGTGTGTGTGTGTATTTCCTATATGTCTTTTCATGATTTTCATGGTTTGATAATTCTTTTCAACACAGAAAGATATTTCACTGTCTGTATGTACCACATCTCATTGACATTTTCCTCAGAAAAGATTATCTAGGCTGCTTTCATGTTTTGGCAATAATGAATAACGCTTCTATTAAAACTTGCTCTGAGTTTTATTGTGTGCAAATGTTTTAAAGTCCTACAGATAAATGTCACAATACGTAGTTTCTGGATTGTGCAATAAAAGCTATCGTGGAACTTACTATGTAGACCAGGCTAGCCTTGAACTCACAGAGATCCACTTGTATCTGCCTCCTGAGTGCTGGGATGAAAGTCATGTATGCTACCATGCCTGGGTGTTTGTTCATATTTGTAATCGACATTAAAACTGTACCTCAACCTATATTGTTTTTTCATTCTATCAGAAATGATTAGCAATTGCTTTGGTACATATCCTCTCAAGATTTGATTGTGTCCATGCTATGGATTTTGACCACTATTTTGAGGTATGTGGTAGTGTTTTATTGTTTCAATATATATGTTTTTGATGATGTGTGGTATGGAAAATCTTTTTGTATGTTTATTTGTTACTTATGCCTTTCTTCATTATGATTTTTGTTAAAGTGTTAAACTCAAGTTTTAAGATATATTATTCCTGGCTTCTAAGAATTGAATTGTGGATATAGGAGATTAATGGTACCTTATTGTATTTTTTGCAAATGTTTTCAAGAACTCTGGAGTATTCTCTCTCTTTCTCACTTTTTTTTGTTTGTTTATCAAAGTAGTAGTTTTTAGTTTTGACAGAACCCATTTTATCTTTTGCTGTGTAGATTGTGCCTTAGCTGTATCTGAGGAGTCCTCACTGTACCCAGAGTCCTAAAGGCCTTCCCCTGGGTTTTTTCATCTTTACGGTGTTGTGGTACAACCATCTATTTTAACTTATTTTGCATTAAAGGTATGAGGTTTTATGCTGATTGCGTTTGTTTTTAATCAATTTGACAAAAGCCGTAGTCACTGAAGAAGAGGATGCATCAATTAAGGAACACCCTCCATCAGATTGGCCTATATCCAGGTCTGTGGAGATTTTCTTGATTAATGATTGTTGTGGAAGGGCCCAGACCACACTGAGTTGTATTTTTTTTAAAAAAATGTACCTGAGCAAGCCAGGAGGGGAAGGTCAGTAAACAGGGTTCTTCCATGGTCTCCTGGTCTCTGCTTCAATGCCTGTTTCTAGATTCCTACCCGGTCTGAATTCCTGCCTTGGCTTCTCATAGTAAGGTTCCTTGATCTAGACATGTAAGCCTGTCAAATGAGTGTTTTCCTTCCCAATTTGGCTTTAGTCAATGCTTTATCATAGCAACAGAAACTATTAGAACAGGCCTCAATTTGTATGATAGTTTTGCATGTTGATTTCCAGCAATATGTCTTGAAAGGCTATCTTTGGAACAATTTTACTCTCTTTTTGTTGTTGTTGGGTTTTTGTTTCATTTTGTTTTGTTTTTTTAAAATATTTATTTATTTATTATGTATACAATATTCTGTTTTGCGTGTATGCCTGCAGGCCAGAAGAGGGCACCAGACCCCATTACAGATGGTTGTGAGCCACCATGTGGTTGCTGGGAATTGAACTCAGGACCTTTGGAAGAGCAGGCAATGCTCTTAACCTCTGAGCCATCTCTCCAGCTCCTTGTTTTGTTTTTTTGAGACAGGGTTTCTCCGTGGCTTTGGAGCCTGTCCTGGAACTAGCTCTTGTAGAGCAGGCTGGCCTCGAACTCACAATGATCCACCTGCCTCTGCCTCCCGAGAGCTGGGATTAAAGATGTGAGCCACCTGTACTCTTTTTTAATGAGAGATCAACTAACTATTTAAGAGGCTCTGTTTTGAGGGTGTGCTGGTTTGTCAAATTGACTCAAGCTAGATTAATCTGGGAATAGGAATCTCAAGTGGGAATATTCCTTTTAGGCAAGTCTGTGGGGGCATTGTCACCATTATTATTGTTATTATTATTATTATTATTATTATTATTATTATTATTATTAATGATTTATGTGGGAGGGCTCAGTCTACTAGGGGCAGTGCTAGCCCTAGACAGGTGGTATCCAGGTATATAAGAAACTAGGCTGAACAGGCCATGGAGGGCAAGCTCTCCATAGTCTGCTTTAGTACCTGCGTCCGAATTCCTGATTTCATTTCCTGCCCAATTTCCTCCCATGATGGAAGCAGAAATAACCCTTCCCTCCCCAAGTTGTTTTTGGAAACAGTGTTTTATCAAGGCAAAACCAACCAACAACCAACCAACCAAACAAACAAACAAAGCTCTAAGACTAGAGTTATCTGCATTCTATCCCATTGATATATTTATGTGTCTATTGCTCACCAATATTCTTGACTTGCTGTGCTTCTGTAAGAAGTCATAGGCATATCAGTCCTGCATCTTTGTTTTCATTCAGTACTATCCATATTGCTATGTATATTTTTTTTTCTTTATAAAGTTCAGAAACATCTGTTTTACTGTCCACACAGCAGTTTTCTGTGACTTTATTGAACCCCTAGGTAAAGTTTAGGCAAAGCAGCCATGTAAGATGACAGTGAGTATTCCTCTCCATGAACTTAAAATAGCCTTTATTCATTAATTTTTTTATTTTATCAGAGTTTTGGGGACTTTTACATACAGATCTTCTATCAGTCCTGATATATTTGTACCTAAGAACTCCATGTGGAAGTTTCTTTTTTATTTTTTTTATTTATTTTTTATTAAAAATTTCTGCCTCCTCCCCGCCTCCTATTTACCTCCCCTTCCCCCCCTCCACTCCCCCTCCCTCTCATGTCCGAAGAACAGTAAGGGTTCCTTGCCCTGTGGGAAGTCCATGGTCCTCCCCCTTCCATCCAGGTCCAGGAAGGTGAGCATCCAAACAGGCTAGCCCCCCCCCCCCAAAGCCAATCTATGTAGTAGGATCAAAATCCAGTGCCATTGTCCTTGGCTTCTCAGCTGCCCTCACTGTCCGCCATGTTCAGGGAGTCCGGTTTTATCCCGTGCTTTTTCCGTCCCAGTCCAGCTGGCCTTGGTGTGCTCCGATTAGATCAGGCCCACCATCTCAGTGGATGGGAGCACCCCTCGTGGTCCTGACTTCCTTACTCATGATCTCCCTCCTTTTGCTCCTCATTTGGACCTTGGGAGCTCAGTCCGGTGCTCCAATGTGGGGCTCTGTCTCTATCTCCATCCATCGCCAGATGAAGGTTCTATGGTGATATGCACCCAGAAAACCCCCCATGTGGAAGTTTCTAATGTAAATATTATTTTGTAAGTTTTTTCTTTTTATTTACATCACCTCCAGTTTACTTCCCTCCCCACCATGTAATTGTTTCTTCCATCCTTTTATTTTATGAGTTCTGATCTTAACTCCGGTGTGCTATTGTTAGCTGTTCAAAGTGTAAGGTCAAAGCATATCATGTACTTGAAACTCATACACAGTAAATGTGCTAAGTAAAAAACAAAAAAAGCATTTATTTCACGTTTAAAAGACAGTAAAACTGCCAGGCAGTGGTGATGCATGCCTTTAATACCAGTACTCAGGAGAAAGAGGCAGGTGGCTCTCTGTGAGTATGAGGCCAGCCTGCTCTACAAGAGCTAGTACCAAGACAGGCTCCAAAGCTACATAGAGAAACTCTGTCTTGAAACCCAAAAATAAATCAATAAATTTTTAAAAAGATAGTAAAGATAGTAAAGATGGGTAACTTATACTTTCTTTCACTTCCTTTTTTTCCAGTCTACATCTTAAATTTAATATTTATAAAATTTTATTGCTTTACATTTATGATAGGATTTCTCTCTTAATTCTCAGTATATTTTTATCTACCTAAACGGTCCATTGAATACCTTGTTTGGAATTTTATTTCTCTGGGAAACTGTTCTTCTGCCTCATCTCCTCCTCTCATTCTCTTTATACTTCAGAATTTATTGGTACCAGTGTTCACAACTTGCACAGACCTCTGAGTGCTTCCGCCCCTCTCACTCCTCCAAGTCCACTGCTCTTCTCCCCCAGTTCCTTCATGTTCAAATTTTCTTTTCCTTTTTTGCAGTTCAACCTCTTAATCATCACTATCCCACTCTTGCAAAAACCCAGCCATGGTTTCATCCCTAGATATTAGCTCAAATTTCTTAGAGTTTCACATATATGAACTACTTTTCCTTGACTAGAAAGAGCCCCATGTTGGTCAGCCAATATCCAGGCCTTTGTGTCTTTGATCCAGCACTCGGGAGGCAGAGGCAGGCGGATCTCTGTGAATTCGAGGCCAGCCTGGTCTACAAGAGCTAGGTCCAGGACAGGCTCTAACAAAGCTGCAGAGAAACCCTGTCTTGAAAAACCAAAAAAAAAAAAAAAGAAAAAAAGAAAAAAAATTTTAAAAAAAAGTGATCGAAAGAAACAAGCCTGGGAGATCTCTGAATAAAGTACATGAAACTCATTGACTCAAAACTCATTCCTGGGCACCAGGATTTATTAGCTATGCTTTGAAATTGAAGTTCTCATGGACCAAGATCATTTTCCTTAATATTAAGTTAATCTTAATAGAAGTGACTGAAATAATTAAACACTCTACTGCATTCTAAGTTACTAAGTTATCTTGGACCAGTTGAATCAGATTTCTCCCACAAATGATTTCTTGTTCGCCAGACTAGCTGTGTCTTCATTTCAATAAACTAAATCCTTTGAAAATAGACTCAGACTTCATGTAAAATTATAAGAGCTCGTGTATGCAATCCTGCGTCAGATACGTAGATTGGGGGGTGGGGTGATTCCGTGGCTATTATTTTGATTGTAGTGTGGTTGTATGTGGCAGTTGTATGCAAGAAATACTTTTTGCTTCTTTTTTTAGTCATGCCAGTGATTATTTCAAAAATAATGTTCATATCCTATGCTGATATAGTTGGTATGCGTAGAAGGAAATTTTCGTTGCTTAAAATTTGAAAGGGGGGATATCACCTTGTAAGAGTTGATTCTAGGGTAAACATAAAGTTACTTAGCAGAAAGAGTAGAAGAAGCTGTATTTGCTACAGAGCTGAAGAACAAGAAACAGCACACAAGGAAACTGCAGAACATGCCAAGTGTGAGTTCTGCTATTCTAACATGCAGAAATAAAAAAAATTAAAAGGCCAGTCCTGGCTGCTGGGATTTCCTTTTCTCTCAGTCCAGCTTTTTGGACTGCAGTCAGCCCTAGCAGCTGGTATCCCAGACGAGCCTTAGTAGGTCAGCTTAGAATCTTGCTGTTCCCACTCAGCCCTTCATCTGTACTCCCCACACATAGGGACGTTTCAATGGGACTTTAAGAATCAGAGCTCTGCCTATTCTTCGTTTTGGGCAAGATGCAGCTTTGTTTCTCAGAAGACAATGGACGTGCTCTTTTTTTCCTCTTGGTTGAACTCCTGGCAACCTACAAAAAGCAGAGCATCTGCTGTGGTCCCAATTCCCACTGAACTTCATTTGCTCTTATTGTACCCATCAACTCTCTCAATGTGTCTGAAATATACTTCCAGCTTGTGAATGGCTACCACGAGCTCCGTGGCTGGAATGTGTGGCTATCATAAGCTGAGTAAGTGTAGGAACTAGAGATACGACTTAAAGACACAGATGAAGAAGCTGATCTGGGTCAGAAGAGGAAACTCAAAGCAGCTGGCAGCTCCTTCTCCCAGTTACTCCTAAAGTAGCTCTCTTCCCCTTCCTTCTGGCTAACAGGAGCATTCTGTTATGGGAGAAGTATTTGGTGGGTTCTTAATATGTTTGAAAACTGTATATGGTGGTAGGGGATATAAAGTCATATAATACATGAACACAGACCCCAAAGGTATTTCAATTTAGTGAAGACTGTATTAGAACATGCTGTTTACTTGCTCCAGTAAACATATATTAATCATTTAGCATGTACCAGCACACTGACAAACCATCCTGTCCTCTTCTGTTTTTCTCCCAGACCTTCATTAGTCCTGTGGCTATGTATACCTCGCTGTTGGTATAATTCAGAATCCAGCCACTTCCCACCGTGAGTGTCATTGCCCTGCCCTCCCCACTGTTGACATCTCCACTGTGAACTGTTAGTAGACTCCTCTCGCTGAAGAACTTCTGGTTTCTTCCTCTACCTGTTCCTTATAGAGCATCCCAGGGCAAATCTGTTGGGTTTCAGTCACCGGCGGGATAACTTGTTCAAAATACTCCGTGGCTTCCAAACAGATTAAAAGCGGAAGCCAAGTCTCTTCTCTGCAGCCCATGTGATCTTGCCAGGGTTAGGTCACTTTATTTTATTTCTAATTTTCCCGGCCTTGTTCTCCCCTCTCCAGCCATTCTGGCCTCGTGTCTAGTCTTCAAACCTCTTCAGCAAGTACACAGGCAAATTGATTCTTTGTCAGCTGTAGAAGCCTCCCTGCCTGAGATTTTCTTCTCTCGTGTAGGCTTGTGAATCATCCTATCAGCCCACTCGTGTCTTTTCCTGACTCTCATGGTTTCAGCTGGACGTGTTACTCAGCTGTATGTGACGATTTACAAACCAAACTCTCTCTAGCAATCCCCTTCCCCTGCTCTACGTTCACCTCACACACTCTGACATTTTAGAATGTTCTTGTTTACCCAGGGACAGGTTCAGGAGTCAAAGTGTAAACCTTCCTTCACTGACAAAAGGTCTGAGATAATCAATTTATGGGAAGAAGGGCCAACTTCTTTCTGTTTCTGTTGTTTCTGTTTCAGACATCTTACTTTGGGGCCTGGGGTGTGGCAGTGCCTCATGGTAAGGATGAAAGCCAAAGTCACTGGCTTGTCTCTTGAAAGAAAGTGGAGTAGTAGGGATGAGAGTCACAATATCCTCTGCGAGAGTATGCCCCTTAAGCCCTCCCTTCTTCCTACTAAGTGTTGCCTCTTAAGGGTTCCACCACTTAAGGGTTTGTACTATGAACTGGGAACCAAGCATTCAGCATGCAGCCCTTTGGGAGACACTGATACAAACTCCATGCAGAACTTCTCATGGAGGTGTCTTATTGGCTGTTCTTCCTCTGGTTTCTAAAACAGCACCGGATCATAGGAACTGTTCCGTGAGGATTTGAAGAGACTCACAAAATAAACCACCAATACATTGCTAGAACATAAATAACTTCGTAGATAGACCACAGGCTCTGCAAGTGGTCTCCCACACTGAGGACTGGATTTGCAAACTACCTGGCAAAGGAATATGGTACCCCTACCAGAATGCAGGGATCAGTACGACATGCTTAAATAACACATATGGTCATCTAAACCCAAACAGTCCCACCCTTTTAGGATGAGACCCGCAAGGGACTGTACTCTGCAGGAGAGGATGGGAATCCCAGGCAGCTAGATAACTGCCCTGTGTTCCTTTCAGCTCCCATCTATTCCATGGTAAGAACAAGAAGAGGTACGTCTGTGAAGGCAGGCAGTAAAACACGCAGCTGTAGAAATCTAGACAACCCCAACTGTGACCACAGATGAAATGAGCCACCTGAAAGTCACTAATGGAACTTCCGGGTGTGGGGGAGTCCAGGGAAGAGAACAATCTACAGTGACATGGATACCGAATAGTAAGGCCACTGCTAAGACGTGTCAACCAGTGTAGACCAGGGTGTGAGGTACAGGGCACTAACTGAGCTTCGCGGCCTCTGGTCAGCTGTTCAAATACTGCCTATTGAAAAGTCACTGTGCAGTAGACAAGGAGAGAACTTCCTGCACAAAGTTATCCTCTGGCCTCTGACACACGTGCACTTCTGGCACACACAGTGACAGCAATTAATACTTAAATATTTAAAGATTTATTTATTCCACACGAAACAAGCACTGGGGAGAAAGGTACAGGACCAGCTCAGCTTCTTAGCACACTGAACTCCCCCGTCTTACACTGAAGTCATTTGGGGTGTTGGTTTGGTTTGGTTAGGTTTTGGTTTTCTCCTAAGCTCTATAAAACAAAGAGTTCATTTTTTTGCATTATACTTGCATTTGAAATAAATAAGAATATTCTTGGCACTCTGTGTCTATGGGTTCCACATTTATAGATTCAGCCAACTATAGGCAGGGGACAGGAAGGAGAGAGGGAATTGTGTTTCTATATAAAAGCAAGTAAATGATAATTACTATACTAAATCATTTGCAAAAGCACGAAAAAATGCCAAATGCTAGGAATAAATCTAGCAGGGTAGAGGGGAAACTCTAAGGTCTTGCTGCTATAAAATAAAAAAAAAAACATACAAACAACTAAACGGTTCATATTTATTGTCTTAAAGGTAAGCTATTGTAAATATTTTGATATTTCTCCAGATTCAATATAATTCCCTTTTGTGTACTAGCAGATTTGTGAGATGGGGTTGAAATTAACAAGGTTGTTAGGAAAATTTATCTGAAAATCAAAAGGAGAAGGATGAACTGAGGCAGCCAGGAGCAATGTACACAATGTCCAAGCACTTACAGCCCCAGGTGCGGAGACCCCGTTGTAAAACTAAGACCCTGGGGGCTTGAGACATAGCTTTCGGCAAAGTATTTTCCAGAAAAACACAAGGACCTGAGTTTCACCCAAGAATCCACATTAAAATGGTAGGTATTCAGTGGGCCTGGTGGCACACAACTTTAATTCCAGCAGTTGGGAGGCAGAGACAGGCATAACTTTGTGAATTTGAAGCCAGCGTGGTCTACATAGTCAGTTCCAGGATAGCCAGAGCTACATGGTGAGATCCCATCTTGAAGAAAACAAAACAAAAAGCCAGGTATGGTGGATTATGTGTGCAATCCCAGTGCTAGGGAGGCAGATTCAGGAAGATTCCTAAGGTTCACTGGCCAGCCTACTTAGCCAAGTCAGCAAACACTGGCCCTAGATGCTGGCTCCAAAAGCAAGATTTGACCTCTGACCTCTACATACGTGAGCACACATGTACACATGCACATATCCAAACACATTGTAAGGCGTCAGGAAAGACAAACTGGGCAGTGTAACAGAGTTCAGAAAGAGACATAAGGAGGCCTCCAAGTTAAAATGATAAACAGTATAGGATCCTGTGGGGAAAACTGTCTTCTATCATTTCTCTTGTAAAACACACACGAGGAGAGAGAGATCATAGATCAAAAATGAAATCAAATAGAGATATATTCACATCATCTTAAAAAATAAACAAATGAACAAAACCAGACGCTTTTTCAGCATGACACAAAACTCGCTAGCCATGAAAAGGGAAATTAACAAATTGGACTATGCTAAGAAAAACCTTTTCGTCAAAAGACACAAATTACAAGAAAGAAAATTACAAGAAAGAATACAAGCACAGAGGAGTTGTATATGCTCCATAAACACCAAGAATTGCATACTCAGTTTTTAAAGAACTATAGTAGATAACTATGTTTTTATGAGTTAAAACTTGGTGGGTCACAACCTTTTGAAAGCTAACTGGATTGCAGTTTTTCGCCTCCAAGGCTTCATACACCCACATTCTTGGGTACCTGAACTTTTGCTGTCTTACTTAAATATTGATATTTAGGACTTTATTAGTTTTCCTCATTAATTTTCTATTTCTACTACCCAAATCTAATGTGAGCTCAGCGACTGGTTCTTCTTGAAAGGTGCCGAGCAAGAAAACATCATGAAAACATGCCCCTCTTGGAAAAATTGCCAGGGAGAAGGTGAGCAAAGCAGAGGGAGGTCTCTCATCCCACCATCTCCAGACAAGAAAGAAGAGTGGTTCTTGGGCAAGCACCTACTCAGCCGGGAACTTGATTCAGTGCAGTCTTTCCATTTGCTGGAGTCAGGGTTTACCCTCTTTTAAGAAAGCTACACAAGTCCCTGTGCCTAGAAGACTACTGCCTGGTGTCCCCTGAATGTCTGTCAAACATGACCCTCCGTTAACAGGATCATCTACTGATAAGTGTTCTCACGGTCCCAGGAGCCAAGTGCCTGTGATAGGGTCCCAAACTCACCATAACTGAGACCTCCGTTCAGTTTCCAGGGTCCTCTGTACCTACTAGTTGCTCATACTGGAGAATTATGTCACAACAAGATATCACTCATGAACACTGACCTATATGTGCATATTTAGAACTCCTGAGCACGTCCTGGCATCCCCCCATAGGTGTCTAGCTACCCTCATATACTCTGTGCAGGTGTCAGTTTTCCCTTGGTTCATGCTGATGTTGCAGCTCTATCCTGGACACTCATTGTTTGTGCCCTTCGTTCTTTAATTAGCTCTGCCGCATTCATTCCAGCCCAAAAGTTGGAGACCAATCGTGCTGGACCAAAGCCCTGTTCTTGCCGCCTTCTCCTGGGATGAAAACACTACCCTGCCTTTGTGAAGGTTTTGTGCAGGTTAACCTTAAAGGAATTCAGCTGTTACGTGCTTCTCTCTTATGAGGTATAGGATACTTCCTTGGATCCAGACTTTCCTTTTTTCTCCTAGTGACCTTCCAGTTTATTTCAGATGCCCCTGTGGGGCACCAAAGCATGTCTTAGCATCCTCTTTTGCTTTTAATAGAATGATATTCTGAAGAGATCGCTATAATTATTCCATAATTGTGGTAAAACTACCATTTCAAATTTTGAGGGTGGGCTTTTTTTCTTTTGCCTTGTTATGTTTTAGAGGCAGGGTCTCACTGTGTAGACCAGGATGTTCTTAAATTCACAACTATGACTCAAACTCATGAGTACTGGGGCTTGGGGTGTTGCACCAGCTCACTTGGTTCAATTATTTTGAAGTGTGGGGTTTACACCACCAATTGCATTCATAATTTTAAGCAACCATGTGTTTATTATCTATCCCGAGTATGTTCATTACCCCACTTAGAAACCCCAATTAGTCTATTAGTAGTTTCAAACTACAGTAGACTCCTTTATCCGCGTAACTAGTTAAAGATAAAACAGATTCAGCAATCTTTTAGCAAAGATTTTTCTTAATAGTTTGCATATATGTAGTACATGTGAATGTTTCTATGCATATATGTATGGATGCACATGTGTGTTCAGGTACATGTGTGTGAATGTTATGTGTGGGTCGAAAGCTGAAAGTAAGTGTATTGGGTATGTAGGGTCTTCCACAATCACTCTTCACCTTCTTTATTAAAGCAAGGTCTTTAATAGAACCCAGAGCATACAAATCAGACTAGCAAGGCAGCCTGCTCTAGGACTGCCCCCATCTGTTTCCCCGCTGCTGAGCTTACAGGCACCTGACATATCTGCCCAGAATTTATCTGGGCATCTAAACTCCAGTCCCCAAACTTGTGTCATAAATGCTTTATCAACTGAGCCATCTGCCAAACCCAGTACAGATTTGGATTATCTTTAAATTTAAGATCTTTTCCTTGAGAAAGAAATGATAAGCAGTGGATTGCATGTGTGGTCAGCGGTCTGAGCTGCCAAGGATCTAACTCGGTCTGTCCTTGGAAACTTAGATTTTTCCTCCAGAGCTGGATTATTAACTCCCATTCTAGTATATGAACAGGTCCCATGGACAAGCAACTATAGTTCCCATTATATTCCAAGTGACCCTCAGAGGCCGTATGCCGCTAGCATGAGGTAATAAAAGTATTAAGAGATAGGACCTACTGGTAGCTAATTCTGTCACTGGGATCATGTTCGTGGAGGGGTCACTGGGTTCCCAGTCCCTTCATCTCTCTCTATTTACTCCGTAGTCCCCATTAGAAATAGACTCCTTTCTTGCACACTATCCACAGCGATGTTCTGGCTCAACACAGGTCCACAGGCAACTGAGCCAAGTGACTATGGAGTCCTGATTCTGAAACTGTAAATAAAATAAATTCTTCTTCCCCATAGAGAGACTCTCCTGGGCATTTTATCACAGCAGCAAAACCTAACAGGTGCTCTTCAGTGTACTTCTGCCACCCAAGGTCTCATCCATCATCAGAACTGAATAAGTGACAGCAGGATCATCCTTAAAATTGAATGAGCTTCCTTCAATGCTGATATGCCTGGGCATGTGTTTTAACTTCAAAGTTTTCTCCTGCTCATTATCACTGTGTGATGTAATTATGTGGATGGACTATGACATCTAAGGACAATATTTGAAATTAGAACCACAGTATGTGCTAGCTCCAGAATTTGCTGAGGCTTCTATTTACAAAGGCAAGGTAGTCAGCTTCTCTAATGCAGAAGGAAATAACGGTGTCTTAGGGCTGCCATGATTCCACAATGGGAGGAATCTTGTAAATTTCCAGCTCAACATCAGATCCATAAAAAAAAAAAAACAGTTACTACATGAGGTATTAAGGTGGTGAGTAAAAAAAATTAGTAATCAGCAATAACTGAAGTGTTTACATGCTGTTCTTGGGATGCACGGATTGCATATTAACAAGATTGTTTGAAATGCCATTTAAAAATTAACAAAGCTGTTTCTTTACTGGTTGCCTGTCAGGTTTTGGAATGGAGTAAATCAAGCATTCTTCTTGCAGTCTTTCTTGTCCAAGTCAGAGGTGCCAAGTCTCGGGCAAGCACCTGAATTCCAAGTGACATTCAAACACAGCCCCAGAAAAACAGTACTTCAGTGATCACTCATCTCTAGCCCCGATTCTGTCCTTTTCATTTTTGCGAAGAGCAGAGCCCAGAGAAAACTTCAAGTTTTTTTTTGAAACTGTGCTTCTTACTGTTTGAGATTATTCTAAACTGAGTAGAACATTCTATTTCAAACTGTGGTAACAGAACAGGTTATTGCACACCTGAGCATGTCCACGGAATGTGCAAACAGATGCCAACTATTCCAGCTATGTGTCCATAGTTCACATATGTGTCTGAACAAATATTATCCATGACCCATGATCTCAAGGCTTAAATATGTTGAGGCATACCATGCATAAGGAGTTCATCCTCTGTCTGTGGTCACAGGGCAAACATCTGTAAATATATTTATTCAGAATAAAAGCTGAAAAGTCAATAAATCAGTCAATGGTAGAACTATTAGTGTACACCACAGCAGTTGAGTCTATTCAATGGTTTCAAGAAATCTACATCCATCCAAACGATGCAACGCTGCAGCCCTCTGAGACTCCCACAGCATAGTAATTCCATCACAGAAGGAAAGGGCAGCAGCATTCTGGCTATTTAAAGTTCATTAACTAACAGATGCAGTTCTTATATAAACGAATAACATTTTAAGCTACCCATTTTATTTATGATCAGTGTTTTCCTGTATGGTTAATAACCTTTTGAGAGCCTCATGATCTGTGGATCAGTTCCAAGACCCAACCTACAGTACACATATTCTAATACTTAAATGGGCACTAGAGGCAATTTGTTTTCCTTGGGTGTGGTCTATTGAAAAGCTGAACTCTTAGAGAATGGGGGTGTAATGAGTGGAGGCATGTTTGTCAGAAAACATAGCTTCAGTTACTAAAAAT
This sequence comes from Arvicola amphibius, assembly GCF_903992535.2. Classification (NCBI taxonomy): domain Eukaryota; kingdom Metazoa; phylum Chordata; class Mammalia; order Rodentia; family Cricetidae; genus Arvicola; species Arvicola amphibius. Next base: position 79,332,574 of record NC_052047.1, read on the forward strand.
AAGTTCTGGAACTCCGCTGTACCGCCCAGTGACTGCAGTTAATTACAGTGCTACAGTCTTCAAGACTACTTAGAAACTTTAAGCATTGTTATCACAAAAAATAAACATTTTAAGTAAACTTTATGTTTGGCAGCTTAATTTAGTTCTATCATACGGGTCAGTGGTCCCAAAGGACCTTCTGTTGAGAGTTTATCTCTGGGGTATCACTACTAGGAAATGGTGGAAACATTAGGAGCAAGGGTTTTCTAGGACCTCAAATTCTTATTCATTCCTGTTTATTCCCTGCCTATCACAAAATGAGCAGCTTTCAGGTGCTCCCACCATAGTGTTCTGTTTTGGGCAGGCAGAAGAGCAACAGGATCAACAAGCAATAGACAAACACTTGCAAAGTTTTTAACCAAAAGAAATATTTAGTCCTTTTAAACTGATTATCCCAGGAAACTGGCTATAGTAACATAAAACTGACTGACATATTTGGCTACTCCTCAAATTATACATATTTGAAATTTTCATGTTGTACATAATAAATACACTTTTTATTTGTGAATTCCCAATTGACTCTAAAAATACATTTGGCAAGACAAAAAGAATAATAAATTAATCGTATTACAGATTATTAGTGAAACATCAATGAAATAAAATTGAGTCACTAACAAATGCAGCTACACTCCCAGAGAAGAGCAATCTCTGAAAGAAGGTAGTGATGAATGGGGACAATGTAGTTGACCCAAAGAGGTACATGCTGGGACAAGAGGCCATGGTAAGGCGGTGTTAGAAGAACAGTAAAGGGAGGTCACAGAAACAAGCCTGACCAGTTGATCTGCTGAGGCATGACCTCTTACCTTCTGGGAAAATTTGCCCCTCAAAAAGCTAAAACTAAGTCTGCCATATAACCCAGCTATACCACTCCTTGGCATATGCCCGAAGGACTTAACATCCTGCTTCACAGATGCTCAGCCACGTTTGTTGCTGTTCTATACACAACAACTAGGAAATGTAAACAACATACATGTCCTACAACTGTTCAGTCATGAAGAAAAGTGGAATCATGAAATTTTCAGGTAAATGGATAGAACTAGAAAAGATTATATAGAGTAAGGTAACCCAGACCCAGCAAAACAAGCATTGAATCTTCTATCTCATCTAAGGCTTTTAGCTCCAAACATTTAGACATGGTTACATACCCTGGGCTAAGTACAGAAGCCAGGAAATTAAAAGAGGACCAATTCTGGGAATCATATGGCAGTACCGAGGGTAATAGCAAGGTACAAGAGATGCAATGGGAGAATAGGAAAATGGCAGACTTTGAGTCAAGGGAGGGAGATAATATAAAAAAGAGAAAAAATAATAAGGATGTCTGAAAATGTAATAGTAATTCTATTAACTATCAACCTAAAAAATCTATAGTACACATAACTCATTGTATGAACATACTTATATAGTTTAGGTAAAAATGCCCTCCAAGTGACAGAGATCATCTAGAAAAAAAACACCAGGCATGAGAACCCCCTCTTTTGAGTTGTTGGTCAAAGTTGTCCAAGATACTCCTAAAACATTACAGGCTGCTGTTAGTGCTCTTCGTTGATGTGGCAGGTAAGTCTCTATCACTGAAGACACCATGTACTTCTGATGCAGGGCCCAGAGATGCATGAGCTAGAACTGACCTGAAAGTCCCCTCCTTGAGGACTAGCTTTCATGATACCAAAAGGTGTCATGCAAACTTCCAAAACAGGGGAACTATCAACAGACTTGGTTAGCTAAGACCCCTCTGAAGCACAACAACTATCATGGTAATACTTGGGTAGTAACCAAAAGCTCTCTAGTAGTTAAACTCAAGATCTGTTCGACAAGAACAAAATCAGGTCTGCAGTTGGAACCCTAACCAAATACTCAGGACTAGTAAAATCATGGATTTTGGAAAAGAACCTCCAACTACATTCTAAAAGTTCATCCTTATATCTACACAGAAGGGTAGCTCTCACCCCTCATCGAGGAAACCTTTTTGTAACAGACATAGATCATTACAGTAAACCACAGCCATAAAATGTAGAATAAAGCCAAGTCTTAAGGATACATCTCCAAGGCTCATAACTATTTCAGAAGGAGGGGTGGGAAAATTGTAAGGAGCAGAAGAACTAAGTGTAGGCAAGTGTTCTGTCATGTCAGCCAGTTCCCAAATAACCACACGGAGACTTATTATTAATGATAAAAAGCTTGGCCAATAGCTTAGACTTGTTTTTAACAAGTCTTATAACTTAAATTAGCCCCTTTCTATTAATCTATGTGCTGCCCTGAAGCCCATTTTCCTCATCTATTAACTTCCCATGTTGCTTCTTCCTCTGCATCTGGCTCTTGACTTCTGTTACTCTCTGATTCTGCCCCTTCTTTTTCCCAGCATTCTCTCTACTCTGAAAACCCTTTCTATCTAGCTATTGGTCAATCAGCTTTTTATTATCAATGAGAACAATATATCTTAATAGTATACAGAAGAATTATTCCGTAGCAACTAAGAGTTTGCCATGAAACTGTGTCTCCTAGGTAATGGTGTAGCTATACCCATAAACTCTCACCAGTATGACTCTCTTACATTTGGCTGAACAAAGGCAACAATAATAGAATTGCTAATGGATGGGGTTTGGATGTGTTTGTGGAGCCCAGGTGGCCTCAGCCCTATATAAAGAACTACAGGCAACCAAGGAAATCTGATAGCATGACAAACAGTCTTCCCCAGAGAAGAAGAGAACACCAATTGGTTACCCAATACCAAATATTCAACCCTGAGAACATATATACAAACAACATTTTGCATACTGAACATGGTGTATTTATGTATACATATATACATAGATAAACATATATATTCTTGTATATATTGTTATACACGTGTGTATAGTATGTGTGTATACCAACAATTAACCAAAAAGGGCCATTAATTTGAAAGAGAGCAAGGAGGGGTGTGTGCCAGGGTTTGTAAGGAAGAAAGGTGGGATGGGGAAATGATGTAATTATATTATATCAAAAATGTTTTTTAATTTAAATTAATTAGTTGTTAAAGATTTAAGTCATCTGGGCATGGTGGCACATGCCTTTGATCCCAGAACTTGTAAAGTGGATCTCAGTGAGTTTATAGCCAGCCTGATCTACAAAATAAATTCCAGGACAGCAAGGTCTCTTATACATAGAAACCCTGTCTTGAAAAAGAGAGAGAGAGTTACATCATTATAACAAATATTTGAAGCTGTTTAGTTTTTAAAAGAGTTTATTTCTCATTAGGGTTTATGAGATTTAAAAATAAAGTTTTGGCACTTTCACCTTGTTCTTTGTGCACCACTTGTTTATTCTTATGGTAAATAAATTAATGTGACTACAAGGGAAGGCCAGTTCAGAACCCTCTCCACCACTGCTAGGAGTCTTAGCTGGGGTCATCCTTATGGATTCCTGGGAATTTCTCTATCACCAGGCTTCTCACTTATCCCATAGTGGCTCTCTCTATCAACATTTTTCTTTTCTTGCTCTCCCACTCCATCCCTCTCCCCCCCCGACCATCCCATTCCCTCATGTTCTCATCTCCTAGTGAAGAGGGAGTCTTAACTGGCCTTCCCCTGTAATGAGATTGGTGATTACCCCAACTATTGTCATAGAAACTTATTCAACAAGCAATTGAACCAGAGGCAGAGATATACAGCCAAGCACCAGGCCGAGCTCTGGGAATCCAATCAAAGAGAGGAAGGAGAGAATATATGAGCAAGGGAGGGCAAGATCATGATGGAGAAATCTACAGAGACAGCTGAACCCAGCTCTTGGAAACTCATGAACTCTAGACTGACAACTGTGGATCCTCTATGAGACCAAACTAGGCCCTCCATATGTGGGAGACAGTGGTGAAGCTTGGACAATCTGTGAGGCACGGCAGTAAGATCAGGAAATATTGCTGGTACCTGAGCTAGCTTGTTGGAGCCCATTTCCTATGGTGGGATGCAACATTCAACCTTAATGCAAGGGAGAGGGACTTGGTCCTGCCCCAACTTAATGTGTCAGACTTTGTTGACATCCCACAGGAGCTCTTACCCATTGGGAGGAGTGGATGAGGAATAGGTTAGGGAGAAGTGGAGTGGATGGGAGAAGAGGTGGGGGGAGAACTGTGAATGGAATGTAAAATAAAATTAAAAATAAGTTAAAATTTAAAAAATTAAATAATCATTTAACAAATACTTTCTTAAAACTATCTTTATTTAAAACAAAAAGACCATACATGAATAATTGTACCAAGTACACTATTATAATTCCATGGTAAACCTAAAGATCTCTTTGTAAGCCTCAAAAACAATGTTTTGGTTAATGATAATTGTTTCCCCAAATGTTTAGATTTGTATCTTGGAAAGGCTTGGCTAGGATATGAATCAAGAAAAACCTGATGTGTTTTTTAAAGGCAGTAAAAGTAAAAGCAAATAATTGCAAACTGCTTAGATTTATTATACTTACATGTATATATAACTCATTGAGAAGTACAGAAGTACATTATGCACCTAATCCTTGGAATAAACATTCTATAGAGGAAGGTAACTATCTATAGGAAAAAAAAAACTGTAATCATTTCTTAAAATCCATTTATACTGAGACCAGCCTGTTCTACAAGAGCTAGTTCCAGGACAGGCTCTAAAGCTGCAGAGAAACCCTGTCTCGAAAACCAAAAAAAAAAAAAAAAAAAAAAATCCATTTATACTGTCAAGCTATAGAGACTACCTGTAGAACCAGAATTAAGACAAGGAGCAAAGGGATAACATCTTTGCTAGTTATAAAATATATCTTCTTTTGGAAATATTTTTTAAATTGAATTTGAAATTTGATACCTACTCATGTTGATACCTACAAAGGAGAACCTAGATCTCTGACTGTTAGCCAACTCTACTTGTTTCCCTTAGTGATCCTTGTCTGTCATTGTTACTCTGTCCTTTTAGCTGAGGCTATTAAGCACCGAAGAAAGACAAATTGACTTTCCTTTGTCCAAATTACTTGTTCTTATAAAAGCACAAGAGGCAGGCAGGAAAGTGAAGAGAGTATCGGTGACCACTTTCAAGACTCTAGGTTCAGAGGTAGTTCAGAAGCAGTTATTCTCAATAAGCCCTAGTAAACACAACCTAGATGATCTGCCAAAGAATTCCAAAGAATGTTTACAACTATGCTCAAAGAACTCAAAACTTCTAAAACAAAATAGAGCTGACTAAAGTGAAAATTAATCAAAGATGTAAAAGTTAAATTCAGTAGAGACAGAATTGATGAAGAAAAGCCAAAATAAAAGTATGAAAAAAAATGAAAAACTCATTCAGCCAAGTAAAAACCCCAGTGGATCATCTAACAAACAGAATGGATCATGTAGGAAACAGAGATTTACCCCTGGAAGATAAAGTAGAGGAAGCAGTCACCCACACCTGTATGGGAACCTCTTTCTCTATGCTTAAGATATTTTCTTAAATGGTTCTATTGAAATATAACCCATGCCCTCTCTATAGGATTATTCTTCCTTTGGCATCATTTGATTGTTGTTTTCTCAAGATGTCCCATATCTCACCCAGGTTCTGTTCATAGTTTTTAAAGTTCTAATTGACCACCTTGACAAGAACAGAACAATAGTGACACAAATATCATAGGAGTAACCAACCACTTTCTGCTATGATATAAGGACCTCCCCCAAAGATGAAACACATTATTGGTACCATTATTAGAACCAAAAATCTACTGCTGGACATAAGCTCTAAGGTGTTAATCTTTCTTCTCACCTTATTTGAGAAGTTTTAGTTGTTCACTACTGAACATAAAAACCTAGCTGATCTGCAGGCCTCCAGATCTCAATCTCTACCTCCCATCTCTTCTTAAGGGCACATTGGGATTATTGCACATTTTTTATTATTATGTGTCTTACCATGTCTGTTTTTATACAAATTTAGGCTGTCAAGATATATTCATTGAGCCATCTCTGTATACTCCAATTCAGAATTCTTTTAGGAGCCCAGAACCTAAAGTTATATAATTTATGTATCATCTTAGCATTATGAAATGACCAGAGGCTAAATACTGCAGGCCAGAGCTACACAAGTTGACCCAGAAAAGATCCTCAGATCCATCTTTCCATAATAAGAAAATTAAAAGAGGTCTATAAAAGTAATCAGAGTCTCCTAAAACCCAGACCTGGATCATTTCTAATAAAAATTAACTGGGCTGTAATTTTGTTATACAAACAAACAAACAAGACAAGCGAGATGAAGTCACAGGAAAATTCCAGGGTTATTAGAAAAGTCCTTCCTCTGACATTTGGATGTTTTGAAAATGCTTAAAAAGCAGAACGTTCAACTTGTGTTGTGGATGTACTAAAGACTGAAGTGAGAGAATTCCTACAAAAATAAAGCTCATAATGAGTAGACTTTATTGAACTATAATGACTTGACAGAATATGTTGAAAGAATTCTTAGAATAAAGGCAAAACAGAACCCAAAGAAAACTTATGGTTCTGAGGTCCGCTGAGTGATCCTTTCACCTTCCAACTATCTTTGATCCTTGTAGACATTGTAAACAGAAGGGACACTGAAGAAAGGGTCTTTTCACTTGCAAAGGAGAGACAAGACAGTGAGAAATCCCTTAGTTATAACCAGTGGGTGAACCATACCCTAAATCATCAAGAAGAGCTAATGCCGTAAGAAGCACCTGAAGTAAGAACTCTCCATCTCTTTAGGACAGTCACTCTTTGATCTCTTGCAGATAAGAGACTACACTTTCTATGTTAAAATCTGCCACTTTGGTCCAGTGTCTTCCTCAAAGTCAGCCTCACATGTAGGTAGATGGCGTCTCAAAGAACTCAAAGAACTCTCTCTCTCTCTCTCTCTCTCTCTCTCTCTCTCTCTCTCTCTCTCTCTCTCTCTGCCCTTAGTGATGCCCTTTGAGCCTCTGACTTATAACATGTTCCTTCCCTCTATGTGATTGCACCAAAAATTAAATAGCGATGGGTTGCTCTTCCAATGGAAATGAACACTGTTTTCCAGAGGGACTATAGTTTTGAGGTTCAAGAAGAGTCTTTTGCTCACAACCAGATTATGTGTCATCTGAAAATAGTTCACCTGCTCTCTTTGACACACTCCCAAACAAGGACTATGACACCCTGAGTTAAAAATTCCACTACAATAGGCAAAAGCAACTAGAGCAAACTCTACAAACATTCTCCTAGCTGCACCAAACCAACAACAAACCCCAAAGAAGCAACAGAAAGCACCAATCCTATAGGTGAGGACCAGTCTCAGGTCTCCTCAGAGCCTTCACCAGTCCTTTGAATAGTCCTGCTCTGCCCAGAAAGGACATAAAGAGACTACGATACTGCATCACCTCTTCCAAGATTTTACAGTCAGTACCAAACCTGCTGCCCAGTGCTTTCTGGTACCTGTAACACAAATTACATTTTGTCACCTGCCCATCTTAAAGCTATTTGCTTTACCTAATGGGATCTCTTTGGGACTGTCCCAAAATGCCTCACCTTCTTTTCTTCGCCAAGGAAGGACAAGATTTTGTCCAGACTTGATATTTCTTTGACTTCAATACTCCTAATGAGCTGTAGATGACTAACTCTTTGGCTTAGAAATCTGTGCAAAGAACTCCATCCACCTGTGCTCAACTTTAGCAGAAAAAGACATAAAAGCTCAAAACATAAACAATTTTTTAAGTGTATAATTCATTATTTAGGGCATAACTTATCAGAAGAGAGGAAAACATTGTCAGCTGATAGACTTAAGGCTGTGTTTAGTTATCCATTAACAAATAACTGTTTCTGCATTTCCTGGGCAGTGCAGACAATGAGTGCCGAGCACTTCTACAGCTTCAGCACCTCCTCAGAAACTGCAAAGTTTGCAGGAGGAGCCCAGGCCTGAACTGGCTTTCTATATTAAGCTTTTCAACCAGCCCCAACCCTTAATTCTCCTTTTTCTCATAATCATTGGTCTGCTTGCTTGGTTGTTGTTGCTTGAGACAGGGTTCTAATGTATATACCAGGTTGCCCTCAAACTTGCCGCTCTCCTGCCTCAGCCTTCTGAGAACTGAGATCAGAAGTGTGTTCCAACACACCCAACTACAAAGAGCTGCACCTGTGCTTCAGAGATCTGATAAGGCTTTGGAGTTTCAATTCAATTTGTGGAAACCATGCAAATCCCAGTGCTAACTGGAGTATTACTCTTAACCCAGTGGCAAGGCATATTACACCTTTGTCTTAGGACAAAAGCTGCTCCTGCAATACTTTCTAATAGTCCCACTGACTAGTTCTCCTAACCTTGTAAGCAGAGACTGCTCATTTATTTACCAGCCATCCAGACCCAAATAATCACACAAAAACTGTATTAATTACAGCACTGTTTGGCCAATAGCTTAGGCATATTTCTAGCTAGCTCGTATATCTTAAATTAACTCATTTCTATTATTTTGTGGATTGCCATGAGTCTGAAGCTTACCAGTAGGTTCTGGTGTCTCTCTCCTCCAGCAGCTACAAGGCATCTCCTTGACTCCACCTATTCTCCCTATATATCTCTGTTCAGATTTCCTGCCTGGATTTACTCTGCTAATCCATTGGCAAAACAGCTTTATTCATTAACTGATAAAAATAGCAAATATACAGAAGGACATCTCACATCATCTCCTGACCAGACTTTATATTCTTCAAGCACCACCGATTGGAGCACACATTTACTAACCTGCTGATTAGCCTATCCTGTGGTCCTGCTGCTCCCCTTCATCCTGGTGTTGCTGCAGCATCCAGAAGCATGCCCCTGCTTTACAGCTAATAGGAGAGCTATACTAGGACTCAGTGAGTGGTGCCTCTGCCTTGTTCAGTGTATTAGAATCCCCTCCTGAAAACTCAGGCTGTGTTCTTTATTCACCTATTATGGAAGCCCAGTGGTGTGTAGGCAGCATGTCAAGAAACTTTGAGATGGAATACCTGTCTTAGAGAGACAGAAATTGAAGGAAGTGTTAGGTGATCATCACCCCAAATGTGCTTATTGCATGCAAATATATCCAGAAAAAATATCATAAAGGACTCGTACTATACTCAGTGCCTCCCCCATAACATCTTTCTCCATGATCTACAGTTATGGGGTTTCACCTTTTAGAGGAGATATCACAGAAAAAGCTCTCTAAACATCTGTGGAAAGAAATATTATCAGATGCTATTATCAGAAGCAAATGAGAGAAATACCCAGGAGTCATTATAGGTTAACATTTTATAGACAATGAAAAGATCCAGAATCCCTCAGCAAGAGAATGCAAAGAAGACACCAAACAGAAGATGTAGGTGTGTCTTTTATCTATCTGATGATTTCATTGGCTAATTAATAAAGAAACTGCTTGGCCTGATAGGTTAGAACATAGGTGGGTGGAGTAGACAGAACAGAATGCTGGGAAGAAGGGAAGTGAGGCAATCGTCATGCCTCTCCTCTCTGAGACAGATGCCATGAAGCCAGCCACCAGGTCAGACATGCTGAATCTTTCCAGGTAAGACACCACCTCATGGTGCTACACACATTACTAAATATGGGTTAAAGTAAGATGTGAGAATTAGCTAATAAGAGGCTGAAACTAATGGGCTAGGCAGTGTTTAAATGAATACAGTTGTGTGTTGTTATTTCGGGGCCTAAGCTAGCCAGGCGGCTAGGATCCAGGCAAGAATGCAGCCCACAGCTCTCACTACAAACAGAGCTGTCAGATGTTCCAGAGCAAGCTATTACTGAAAGTACTTGGCTGACCTAGACCTTCAGAGAGATGACAATATACCGTGGAAAGCTTCTGCCTATGACATGGGACCAAGATCTCTGTCTAAATCTTAGGTGGTCTTTTAAAAATATCTGCTTGCCTATAATCATTCTTGCTGCATTTTTTGTCCATCCATTATCATCTTCTATTCACAATGACTCTTTTATTCCCTCATTATGCTGTGTCAGGTCATAATAGACTCACAAGGATGTCCACCCTATCCACTTCTATCCAACATGGTGATTAAAGTCTTAGCCAAAGTAATAGAATAAGAGATGGAATTAAAAGGGACTCTAACAGGAAAATAAGGAGTAAAAGTACTCTTATTTATAGATTATATGATTCTATACAGAGGACACCCAAGGATTGTGCCAAAGAACCCTTAGATCTGATACACATTCAGAAAAGTGGAAAAATGAAAAATCAACATACAAAAAAAAAATCAGTAGTCTTTCTTCATATCAATGACAGAGTGAAAAATAAATGAGGGAAACAATTCCACTCACAATACAAACAACACAGTTACAAAGAAATATAATCACACCCAAACAAACCTGGGAGTAAACCTAACCAAAGAAACAAGACCTCTACAGAAAAACTGTAAAACACTGAAGGGAAAAATTGAAGAGAACACTAGAAAGTCAAAAGGCCTTCCATGTTCATGGGTTGGAAGAAGTGATCTTGTAAAGATGGTAATCCTACCAAAATCAACGTAAAGATTTGAAGTAAAACTTATCAGATGTATATGGCGACATGACAGAGCAAGGATAGCCAAAGCAACAGCAAGAAAACAAAAGCTGTGGGAAGACTTAGCACACTTGATTTCCAATTTTATTACGGGTAGTAATAAAAATAGCATGGTACTGGAACAAAAACAAGCACGCCAATCAATGGAGTAGAATTGAGGACCCAAATTGAGGGCCGTGTAACTAGAATTACAAGATTTTGGACAAAGGGGCCAAAAATACATATTGGAGAAAAGACAGCATCTTTAACAAATGTTGATGAGAAATTGCGTTTCAGCATTCAGAAAAATAAAACTAGAATTTGGCTTCTTTCACTGCACACAACTCAACTCCAGACAAGTCAAGTTTCTCCGGTTAAGACCATGCTACCCTGAAATTGCTAGAGGCAAAGGCAGGCAGGGCCTTTCAAGGTGCAGGCAAGCTCTGAGCAGCAAAGGAAACTGTGAGCAGGTGACTAGGAAGCCCACAGAATGGGAATGACGATATTGGACAGCTGTCTGTTTGGCACACAATCGCTGTCTAGAACACACACACACACACACACACACACACAAATAAACCTCAAAAGAATAAATATTGAGACAATAACTCAATTTTTAAAAATAGACTACAAAATGTAAGGGGCAGTAGGATGAATTGGAAAGAGGCAGTGGTGGAGAATAGGATCAATATACATCATATGGGGTGTATATATGGGATAGATAGGATCAATATACATAGTATGGATCTATATATGGGGATAGATAGGATCAATATACATAGTATGGGGTGTATATATGGGAAGAGATAGGATCAATATATATCAAATGGGATCTATATATGGGGATAAATAGGATTGCTATACATCGTATGGATGTATGGGACTTACAAAGAACTAAAAATATTGCCTAAGGGTTAAATAGCCTACAGAACTAAACAGAAAATTCTCAAAAGAAAAAAAATACAAATCAAGAGTAAATACTTAGAATTTGAAAAGGTGCTTAGAATCCTTAGTCATAATGGGACTGATGGATCATGCGACCAAACCCGTCTCTCTGAATGTGGCCAACAGTGGGGGCTGACTGAGAAGCAAAGGACAATGGCTCTGGGCTCTGATTCTTCTGCATGGACGGGCTCTGTGGGAGCCTTCTCAGCTTGGTCGATCACCTTCCTGGACCTGGGGGGAGTTGGGAGGACCTTGGTCTTAACATAGAGTAGGGAACCCTGATGGCTCCTTGGCCTGGAGAGGGAGGGAGGGGAGGTATGGCTGGAGGGGAGGAAAGGGAAGGGGAGGAGGAGGGGAGGGAAGGGGGAGGAGGAGGGGAGGGAAGGGGGAGGAGGAGGAGAGGAGATGGAAATTTTTAAATATAAAAAAATAAACCATGAAAAAAAAGAGAGAAATGCAAATTAAAGCTATTTGTAATTCCATCTCAGTCTAGTCAGAAAAACCGTCTTCAAAAATACAAATGCAAGTGTGAGTGCGGAGAGAGGAAAACTCTCACACGCTGCCATGTGCCCCAGATAACAGCACTGCTAATAGACTTTATAGCTAACTACAGGGATTATTGCACATCTATGCTTCCTGTGGCTCAGTTCACAAGAGTTAGGAAGTAGAATCAATTTGGTGCCCAAAAGATGAACTGGGCAAGAAAACTGTGATATGTATATGTAATGGAACATTTACTCAGCTGTAAAGAAAAATTAAATACACAGGTAAATGGGTGGAGCTGGAAAAAGTTACCCTTCGTGAGGTAACTAAAACCCAGAAGAACAAACACAACACGCTCATATGTGGGACCTAGCTTCAAACCCTTTGTCTTTTGCTTACCTTATAGCACAAGTAGAAGCTAAGCAACTGGCAAGGGAAAAATTTTTAAGGGATGGTGGATAGTAAGTTATAACAAAAGTAGAGAGGGAGAATAATGGGATTGGAAAGAGGTATGCGAAAAGGGTTGCAGAAATGGCAGGAAAAGCAGGGGCCCCCCAAAAGTGTAGGAAGATCCCCATTTAACCTACTACTTCATGACCTAATTAAAGTATGCATTGTTAATTTAAAGCCTAAACAGTGGGGAAAAAAATAAAAACAGGCAAACAAGTTTCCAATGAAAGAGCAGTGTCTGGCTAAAGGACCTTGCTAGCCAGTACATGACAAGCAACTATACAGAGGCTGGGAAGGATGGTCAAAGTCTCCAGACATCCAGAGAAGCAGCAGCTAACACTGCCTCACTTTAGATGGACCAGAGGCACCTCGAGGTGATGGGGCATTTATGAGATTGTTTTTCAAAGCACTCATCTCTTGTAATTTTACAAGTCGTGGGTGGGTAAAATCATAAGATGGTAAAATCTATTGCAGGTCAGACTTTCCAATGTAAAAATCATGGCGGTTCGTTTTGACAATTTATGGACATGAGTTTGTGAAAAGTGGGAAGCTGTGTGTGAGTGCAGATTGTCCATGTGGAGGCCAAGATATTTATATTCACAAAGGAGAGCTTGAGTAAATGGAGCCTTCCTCAAACAGCTCACATTTAGCCTTCCAACACCCATTTCTTTGCACTTAGTACAAGACATGAAGCTAAAAACCAAATGCTGCAGGAGGCTGCTATGACACCCCTTTTCACCGATACATAAAATTTAACAGCACTTACAGATATTTACTTTTCATAGTTAGTGGTAAATTTCCCCAATCCTAAAAGAGGCAGATGTTCATTTACCCACTGATTTTAATTTCTGAATGCATAGTTGATATTTTCACCCTGAACTTGGTGCCATGCCGAGAACTCTGGTGTGGACAATCTTCCATTGAATTGATGTCTAATATTTGTGCAGTTGGATGTGCATGTCATCACCTGTTTGCAAGGTGGAATTATGTAATAACATAATTGGCTGTCATAAAATCACGGAGCTGGGCCTGCATCCGTCCAATAGCATACAGAACCCTAGCTCTCCTGACATATGGTCACTCCATTCTGGCGTAAGCACCTCCAATTTCAGGAAGCCAGCCTTACAATCTAAACAGACACGGGTTCATGGCATTGATCTCATCTTTGTAGGTAAACCTTTTATGTTTTATACTGATCCACTGTTTGTGGTAGAGACAGCTCTTTGGGTTGGAAATGACCCCCATCATTTACAACCTTCTTTAATCATGTGTAAGACCAGAAAGAAGGAGGTGAGGATCTGATAAAGGGTGCTGAATAATTTCTGGGCTCCAGGAAAACCACTACCAAAGAATCTAGCGACAAATAGGAACAAAGCCCTGGAGTTTTGCTGTCTGAGGAATGTTCAAATCTTCTTTTGCAGTGTATCACCAACATCAAACACCATGTCTGTTTCTGTGGTTTAGTTCCAATGAGACTGGTATATTTAAAAAATTCACCAGTCTCTAGGCATCTGTTGGTTAAATGGTGAAAAAGATGTCTGTGAGTTCTAAAAAAAAAAAAAGAAGTGGTAACTGCATACCAGCGTGCCTAGCCACCTGTCCCACTATGGCCTGTGCACACTCCAGTCAGCTCCAGCACCTGATAAAGGTTACAGGTCTATGACCACAAGCTCCGCGCCTGCTCCTAAGTGCCTGCTTGCTCAGAGACTAGCCCTGTCACCTGGCTGAGGTCACAGACCTGTGACTCCGCCTCTCTTCAATCTCCTGAATAGATTCAGAGTGCCCTTGGCACCTAACTGAAGTTACAGACCTGTAAATCCAGACGCTGACCATTCCCAGACACCAGCTGTGCACTTCCTTCCTCACATGAATCAGCTGGCCAAAGCAGGGTCACCTTGCCATCCCTCACACGGTTGAGCAGCAATCACTTAACAGAACTTGAACCATAGAAACCAGGGGAGTCCAAGATTCAAATACCTCCTCAGTGTGGGTTGACAAGAAACTAACATAAAAGTCTAAACCAACAAAGGAACTCCAGATATGTAAAGACCATTGTGAAACAAAAGGAATATCAAAAAACTAAGACAACATATCTCCTCCAGAAATTAACCACTCCAAAATAATGGTCACCAATCAGAACAACTTAGATAAAATACAGACAAAGAATTCAAGAAACAATTATAACTAAATCCAAGGATTCCAAAGAGAACATGAGTAAAGTTCATAATGAATTTAAGGATGATAGGAATAACCTCCTCAATGAGGTCAAGAGAACCTCAAGGAAAGAAAGGGATTGAAGTTAGAATTCAGCAAAATGATAGGAATGTTGAAGGAAAGCCAAACAGAAATAAAACCTGAAATAGAATTTTCACTTATGCAGATAAAGAAGCTCAGTAGAAAGAGGTGGGTCATGTGGAAGGCAGAAGTCAGAGCTTGAGAGGTTGGGTCAATAAATCAAACTAGTAAATTCAAGAGAAATGAGTGACTACAATATATAAGGTCTTTGGGATACCATGAAAAGACCAAGTCTATGAACTGTATGCATGGAAGAAGGAGAATTCCATGTCAATAACATAGAAGTTACTTTCAATAAAATCAGAAGACATGCTTCTACATCTTCAGAAAGAGATGCCCACTCAGGTACAAAAGACATCTATAACATAAAAGAGACAGGAACAGAAAAGAAACTCTTTGTGTCATATGAGTCAAAATGATGAATATACTGAACAAAGAAAAGCTACCGAAAGTGGCAGAACAGCAACAAAAAGCCACATGGAAATGCAGGCCATAAGAACAACATGTGATTTTTCAACAGAAATTCTGTAAGTTAAAGGGCTTAGAAAGATGTATTTCAAGTTTCAAACGACCACAACCAGCAATGCAGACCATTCTACCCAGCAAAACGGCCTATCAAGATTTAAGGATAACTAACAGCTATCTGTGGTACTAATAGACAAAAGGAATCCATGGCCATTAAGATAGTTCTATGGAAGGTTTTGCTGAAGACTGAGAAGACAAACATGCCAATGAGTATAGTGGGGAGACCTACAGTTTATTAAGTAAAAGAAAACAACATTGAAAAAACAGAAAATGGAGGGAATTAGAATAGACATTTCAATAAGAATAAAAATTTTGGTCTCATTTGCCCAATTAAAAGACACAGAAATTAATCTCAACTTTAAACACAGACATTACCTTAGAATGAAATAATGAGCAACGATATTACAAGAAGATGGGACCAGGAAGCAGGCGGGTTTTTCTGTTCTAATAGCAAACAAAACAGGATCAAACTAGAATTAGTCAGAAGAGGTAACAAAGGCCCCTTCATACTAATTAAAGAAACAATCATAAAAAGGAAATTACAAGTCTAAACACACATGCACAGAACACAAGTGTTGTCAACTTAATAAAATAAATACTTCTGGATATAAAGTCATAGATTAATCATGGCACAGTAATAGACAGGCCATACAGACAAGAAATAAACAGAGAAACATTGGAGTCAAGTGACATTATAAATCAAATGCACCTAACACACAGCTGCTCATTGGGTTCAAGTACTACAGAATGCATATTCTTCTCAGTAACCCTTGTGACTTACCCTAAAATAGATCACGTATTGAAATACAAAAGAAATCTCAACAAATACAGGAAAATTTAAGTAACTTTTTGTGTCACATAATAAAAGTTGGAAATCAACACCAAGAAAAACAACAAAACAATGCATGAACTCATGGAGATTAAACAACACACTACATAATGATGACTATGTCAATGAAGAGATTTAAAAAATGAATATAATGAAAAATCTAAACACAATATACCAGAAGCTATCAGGTACAATGAAAGACGTCCTAAAAGTGGGACTTGTAGCTTTAAGTACCCATTAAAAACCATCAGAGCAATCTCCAATAAGTAACTTATTGATATATATTAAGGACTTAGGTAAATAAGAACAAACCAAATCCCCAAACAGTAGATGGGAAAAATATTAAAGAAAGGGGCAGAAATCAGTGAAATAGAAATGGAAAAAAATAACAGGGATCAATAAAACCAAACTGGGTTCATTGAAATGGTAGTAAGATTGGTTATGGTGCTCTCCTAGAAAACAAACTATTATACTATTATTCTTGGTTGTCTGGAAGAACTCAATAGTAATACCCTATTAGTGAATATACCATACACTGTGGACACAACCCATAAATCCAAGCTGAACTGAAGTAGGATCTTCCTCCTTACTATTTCAGGTCCATAGGTTCCAGAAGGCACCATGTAAACTGTTGAGGGGAAAAATTATCAAGGTTTTCCTAAGCTTTGGATGCCACACGACACAATACCAACTTATCAGGAAATATGTGTCCACTGATGTAATAGTGGCATGAGTGTTTGGGAGGTAACCAACAGCTTTCTGAATAAATTTAAGTCCTGCTTCATGGGAAGGCATTCATGCTTGGTACTATAAATCTAGTTAAAAGTCTATGACTGAGGAGATCACAGCTGTAGGGTACAACTAAGTATAACACTATACTAAATGACCACTGTGTGGTCAACCTGTCTTATATATACGCTTATGCCCACAGACTAGTGGCATTCTCAGCTTAATCAGAGGGTGAGAGTTAATGCAGAAGCTTGTAACTGTTTGAGGTGGTAAATATAAGTGGCTACTGAGTCTGTAGCCCTAAAGGAGACATCTTTCTCACTCTTTCCAAAGTCAGGGAAGATCACAAATATGGAGACAGAAAGATTATGAGACACAAAGGATAGAGACGAATGCTATGAAATGCTGTCTCCCAGCATTGCAATCATGAACATATTGTAGCTCTGGCAATCTTTACACACACACACACACAAAAAAAAAAAACAGAGAGAGAAAGAGAGAAGAAGGAGGTCATCAGAAGTTGGAAGTGGGTAAGATGGTAATCAGGCTGCAAACAGGCAGAATACTTTATATGCATATATAAAACTGACAAAAAGATTTTAAATAATGTCAGTATATTTCTTCCAGATTATCATCATATCGTGAAGTTTTCTAATTTCACCGATGCTCCTTTGCTCACTAGCTTACTATGACATATTAGCTAGACACAGCCTCTGGTCATAAGCTGCTTGCTGGTGGGGCCTGAATTTGTTTCTAGTTTCTCAAGCATCTGGAACAGCACACAGGACAACTTAGTGCTAATTTTTATAACAATGGAGCTGAACCACTTTACAAGCTAACTGCCTACAAGTAATTTATCATTGAAACATTGTACCACATGCCACATAAAGGAAATGTCTTTTCTGAAAACCAGATGTGACAATGTTTATTGAGTACTTACTCAGAATATGTGTCACATTGCTGAGTGATGTTTATGAAAATCTCATGTGATTCCGTGTGTGTGTGTGTGTGTGTGTGTGTGTGTGTGTGTGTGTATGTGTGTGTGTGCGTGCGTGTGCGGAACGTCTTTATCTGGTTTGTAGAACTCACGTGCTCCTATTTTATTTGTTTTGTTTTATTATTTTATGGTTCTTAAAAGCAGAGTGAGAGGAGAAAGAGTCTCACATTATAGAAACCAGTTATTGGAAGCCATGGCTCTTATTCAAATATTATGATAGGAATTTACTATCTTTGTTCACTAAAAGAATGAGATTTTAATTTTGTGACAACCCAAAGAAAATCAACAGCAGCTTGTCAGCGAGAAGTGGAGAATTTGGATGCGGAGCTCGTCAGCCCCGCCCCCTGAAGCAGCAGTGCTGCTCCTTGGTGCCCTTGGCACGGTGGCTCTGTCCCTTTGCTTTTCACTTTCTCTTTCCGGAGGAAGTGAGCCCTCTTTTAAGAGATGCTTTGTTTACATATCTCCAAGTCTCACAACAAAACACAACACTTCCCTAAGTGTCTGACGACAGGATCATGAAATCCAGGTCAAACGAATCCTTATTTCAGGTGTTATATCAGGTACTTCTACTATATCAGTGCTCATTTCTGTCTGATTAATCAGGAGGCTCCAGCGGGAGTATCTTTGATAGGCTCAAGAACAAACCGTATGATCCAGAGGCAATCTCTGGATATCCCCAATGATCTCTGCTACTTCTTTTCTTTTCTTTTTTTTTTTTTATTAAAAATTTCCGCCTCCTCCCCGCCTCCCAATTACCCCCCTCCCTCCTCCACTCCCACTCCCTCTCCTGTCCAGAGAGCAGTAAGGGTTCCCTGCCCTGTGGGAAGTTCAAGTTCCCCCCTCGATCCAGGTCTAGGAAGGTGAGCATTCAAACAGGTCAGGACCCCCAAAGCCAGTATGTGTAATAGGGTCCAAATCCAGTGTCATTGTCCTTGGCTTCTCAGCAGCCCTCATTGTCTGCAATGTTCAGGGAGACCGGTTTTATCTCCTGCTTTTTCAGTCCCAGTCCGGCTGGGCTTGGTAAGCTCCGAATGGATCAGCCCCACCATCTCAGTAGGTAGGAGCACTCCTCGCAGTCCAGACTTCCTTGCTCATGTTTTCCTTCCTTCTGCTCCTCATTTGGACCTTGGGCGCTCAGTTCGGTGCACCAATGTGTGGCTCTGTCTTTATCTCCATCCATCTCCAGATGAAGGTTCCCTCACGGTCCTGACTTTCTTTCTCATATTCTCCCTCTTTCTGCTCCTCGTCAGGACCTTGGGAACTCAGTCCGGTGCTCCAATGTGGGGCTCTGTCTCTAGCTCCATCCATCGGCAGATGAAGATTCTATGGTGATATACAAGATAATCATCAGTATGGCTATAGGATCTGGCCTTTTCCAACTCCCTCAGAGAAGTCGACCAATGGAATTGAATAGAAGACCCGGATCTTAACCCACAAACCTATGAACACCTGATTTTTGATAAAGGAGCCAAAAGTTTAGAAAACATCTTTGCTTTTCTTCATATCTCTCATACTTTTCATTGAATATATCTGTCATGCCTTTCATTGAATATATGTATGTCTGTATATGTCTATATGATTAATGTTTAAGTTTTCCACAATGAACAATGAGTTTTTCCTGCAGTGACATTTGAAGTTTCCAGGAAGAAGATGGGGCCCCATAACAACAACTCCACCTGGTTGATATGACGTCATGATACTGATAGCGCTACTACAAGACTCGTTTTGGGTACCAGCTACACAAGACGGTTCGAACTTGGTTAGCTGAAATGGTGCACATCTTGTACAACATTCTGGCCAGACCTGCACAAAATACTCAGAGACTATTCGCAGTTTTAAAAGACATCGATCTTGAAATTTAACCATCATTTTACTTTCACAGGATCCCCCAGAAAGAACGTCGCCCCCATGACAGCTGGACAATGGAAGAAAGAGGGCATCTTCAACAAATGGTGCTGGCATAACTGGATGTCAACCTGTAGAAGAATGAAAGTAGATCCATATCTATCACCATGCACAAAACTCAAGTCCAAATGGATTAAAGACCTCAATATTAATCTGAACACACTGAGCCTGATAGAGGAGAAAGTGGGAAGTACCTCTGCTACTTCTTCCTCCACTCTACTCTCGTCTCTCCCTCTGAATTCACAGAACTCAGACCTGCTCCCCCTTGACCATGTAGTGCCACCAGGGCTGGCGTCCCTAGATTGCCCAAGGCTGCAAAGGTTCTTCCATACCATCAACAATTATGTGCTTACTTTGGGCCGCTCTTCTTATCTATTCCCCTCCACACTGACAGGGAATTGTTTTAGAGTTAAGAGTTAAATATGTCACGTTCACATAGAACACGTACAAATTCTTTATCAAGGAATACTGGGGAGTGGTTCAGGGCCTGTACTGCTCTTGCAAAGGACCAGGGTTCAGTTCTCAACACCCATGTGGTAGATCACAACCATTCTAGTTCCAAGCGAACAACACCCTCTTCGAGCCTCCATGGACACCAGGCACACACATGATACACATATAAGCAAAACTCGCATGCACATAAAATAAATAAATCTTTTATAAAAGAATCTACAATGTCTAAGATAGCAAAAACCTAGTTTTTGAGCCCTACAAATCCCCTATCCTTGGAAACATATATTTTCCCAGTACCAACAGTAATTCCGGCTACCTGTCCTTCATCCTGTATGCAATGTTGTCAGCTTTTGCCTCCACCTCTTTCCAAAAGAAGGGCTGACCATGGTTTCCTCCTGCAAGATAGGGGGTGTCAAAAAGCGAACTAATCTCTGTCTCCTCAGTACTTCACATTTTGTCTGAACACGTTTCTGCTATTACTTAACAAATCTTACTGATTCATTTGCTCTGCTTTTAACTTAAATCATCAATAGTAATCAGCTCCTCAACGGTTCTACCCAATTTTATTTTCACAATTAAAATATTCATACTTAAATTCAATATAATACCCAGAAGACCTTTTTTAATATAATAGAAATTGATACTAAAGAAATATGAGTTTAGAAAACATCTTTGCTTTTCTTCATATCTCTCATACTTTTCATTGAATATATCTGTCATGCCTTTCATTGAATATATGTATGTCTGTATATGTCTATATGATTAATGTTTAAGTTTTCCACAATGAACAATGAGTTTTTCCTGCAGTGACATTTGAAGTTTCCAGGAAGAAGATGGGGCCCCATAACAACAACTCCACCTGGTTGATATGACGTCATGATAGTGATAGCGCTACTACAAGACTCGTTTTGGGTACCAGCTACACAAGACGGTTCGAACTTGGTTAGCTGACATGGTGCACATCTTGTACAACATTCTGGCCAGACCTGCACAAAATGCTCAGAGACTATTCGCAATTTTAAAAGACATCGATCTTGAAATTTAACCATCATTTTACTTTCACAGGATACCCCAGAAAGAACGTCGCCCCCATGACAGCTGGAAGTAATTCTAGAGGATGACGTCCCTTCTCCCAATAAAGTTTGTCCTTGGGTTTAGGGACATCATTTAAGGGTTGATTATAATTAGTATACTTTTGAGGGTTGGGGAATTAGGGGAGGAATTTTATAAGCTCAGGGATCTTTTTGAAAAAAAAAAGAGGGATAATTGGATGATGGGATAATAGATTTGTAATTGTGAGTTACTGTTTTTAGACAAATAATTTGGTATCAATTCTTGTATATTGATACAAAGTTAAATTATATTGACTATTGTATGCATGCATGTTTCTACCTCTGTTTAAAACATTTATGTATTGATATATATTGTATTGATATATATATTGTATGTATTTACCATATTGCATTGTATATTTGTACATTGTTTATATTTGGAGGTCATATTGTCCTCATTTATCGCACAGTTGTTTATTGTCTTAGTCTTTAAGTTAGATAGGTATTGAGAATTATATAGATCAGTAGTCATCTATGTTTGTCATTTATAATTAGACTAATCAGGTTCATTAGATAAATAGAGATTATACTCAGAATAGATAGATAATTTTCAACCTCTTCAAAGAGCTGTAGAAAATGGCCTTTAATTTAACTCAGAGTTCTATGGTAGACAAATAATTTGGTAGTGAGAAACAATTGCTCCTGGCAACACCGATCTATTCCCGAGAGAATGTTGAGCACCAAAGACACTCCACGTGGAGCCTTTCTTCTTGGCAGAACTGGCCTTTGGACAAAGAAATGCCCATACCTCAACCACTGACGGATACAGAGTATCCATAAATGGATAAAACAGGGCTGTCATATCCTGCCAAGACAGGGTAAGATAGTTCTGAAAAGTATCTTGCCTTTGAAAATGGTATGTTAGGCCTTAGCCAAAGTTGGTTGCTTCAATGCTGTAAACGTGACTTTGGGTGATTGTCCAGGTAGCTAGTTGTCTCTGTGATTTGTTGCATGTTTTAGAAGTTGTTTGAATGCACTTCCTAATTACTCAGGTAACATTATTTTCCTTCTCAGATCTTCGATGGGGTTGAAGACTATATAAATGTAGTTACTTTCCTCTCATGACTTGGCCAAGTTATTTATTATCTAAGATTTAAGCTAGTTGGAATAGGATATTTGTGCTTATTGTATATAATTTCATAGTAGGTTTAGAACTCTCTTACTTAAACAAAAGGGGGAGGTGTTGCGGGAACTCCTTCTGCTCCTTCAGCCAATAGCCGCTGAGATACCAGCCCACTGGGGCGTGGTCTCTCTTTTTAAAAATGCGGCCACTTCCCTCCGCTCCCTCTCTGGCTTCCGGCTCTGCTTCCAGCGACTAGGCTCCCTTCCTGATTGCGCAGAGGGCTGTTGGCTGGGACAGTGATCTGTAAGTTTTTTCCCTTTTAATAAATAACCATTCTATTAATCATAACTCCAAACTGGTGTGGGATTGTTTGTGATTTACGCCTTCAGTTGCAGTCAGGCCTGTAAGGCATTTTCTTAGTTAGTGATTGATGGTGAGTGCCCATCCCGGGGCGGGTGATGTTACCCCTGGGCTCATGGTTCAGGGTTCTCTAAGAAAACAGGTTGAGCAAGCCATGAGGAGAAAACCAGTAAGCAGCACCCCTCCATGGCCTTTGCATCAGTTCCTGCCTCCAGGTTCCTGCTCTGTTCAGGTTCCTGTCCTGAGTTTCTTTGGTGATGAATAATTCCTTTCCACCTCAACTTGCTGTTTGTTTCATAGTGTTTCATTGCAACAATAGAAGCCCTATCTAAGACAATGATCCATGCTTGTAACACCAGCACTTGGGAAGCCTAAGCAGGGACATTGCCTTGATTTCAAGGCAAACCTGGGCTAAATGATGAGGTCTATGTCAACCTACAATACAGAGATAATAATAACAACAACAACAACAAAAACAACAACAACAACAACAAAAACAACAACAACAACAACAATAATAATAATAATAATAATAAATTAAGAGAACAAACCAGAAAGAATTCGTGATTTTAAGAATACCTATAAGGCTATGATAACCTAGAAAATGTACATGAATGTACAGATTGAAACAAAAAGATCCATAGAGCACAATACACAATATAAATAGTTTAAATTCCTTTGGAAATCCCTACCCTCTAACAGAGTCTGGCATTTGTTGAACAATTATTGAATGAATGGAAAATGAATAAACAAACTGTGTTCTTTGAAAGACATTAGTATGAAGGCTCTTATCATAGATGTTTGCCAAAACTGGACTAAGAGTTTCCCTTTAAGGTGCCACAAGGACTCTGAGCATCAAGACTCTAACAGGTAACATGAGGTTAGTTAGATGCCTGGAAAAGCACACAGAACTATCATGTTCCAAATAACAGAAGCAGCTTGGCTTTCTAATTAGAACATTTGATAAAAGAAACACTTTTGGAGTTCCCTGCTGCTGGGAGCAAATGGGGACCACCAAATGGCTGGATAAATTCCACTGTTTTGTGACCAGCTGGAACTGTTACGAGGCTTTGAGGAAAACCGTGAAAGGATGATAGGCCATCTTGCTAGCGGCTCACATCAAGGAAGCCTCCACAAGGAGGCATCAAACAGGCTCCAGCTGGACCTCCAGTGCTGCTTTTTTTAGTTGATAGTCTCTGTCTTTACACAAAGGCATTGGTTATTGTTTCTATCACTCAGCTGAAAGGCACAGATTGTTTCAATCCATTCCTCCTTGAAGGGTAAAAGCTCATTCCCTGTAGAAAAGCCAGGAGCAAGAAGGTCTCTGGGGGCATCAGCGTGCAATGGAAAATGTGAGAAGAAGTCCAACCTTCAACTTTTAGTAGAGGGTAGGGACCGGAAAAAAGGGTAAGAGCTAAGAATAGAATAACAGGAACACTGTTTGAAATTTCCAATGAGACAAGTTTTGAACAAGAACCAATGTAAATGCTGCAAAATGCTGAGGAATTTCAAACCACATTGAGGATTCAGCAACACTTTCATTGCTATAAAGAACTGAGCCTTTGGGGTTTTGTTGTTTTTAGATTTCTTCTCCAAATAAATTAAGATACTAAAGCATGGACTGTTCAGTACCTGAATTCAAGCAAACCATTTTAGCTGCTGCTGTTTCCTAGTATGGACTTTTTCTCTTTCAAAATGCTAATATTTCCTAAATACTGTTACATTAAATTTTCCAGTTTTTTTTTCCCCTCGGTTAACACTATGATGTAGAATTTCAGACTCACTACCCAAATCAAAATACTCCTTAGAAGAATGCAAGATCATGGCTAGAAAAAAAAAAGCTCAGGGATAAAGAGCACTGGCTGCTTTTGCCCAGGACCCAGGCTAGCTCCTAGCACCCACGTCAGAGAGCTTACAACCACCTGTAGTCTTTCTTCAAGGGATCCAATGTCCTCTTCTGGCCACCTGCATGCATGTAATGCACATATATACACTTATGCATACACATGTACATAAACACATAAAATAAGCAAATAAATAAATCTTTACAACAGAACTTACCCATTCCCCCCAAAAGATTACAAAATTGAATTCTGTTTTTGCCTCAGATTTTTTTCCTATTGAAAATAAATTTGGGCATGAAATTTAAATATCTAATGCAAAAAATTTGATGATAAAGGTTTCCTTAATAGTAAATAATATAGCTAGTATGTTATGATTATTTTGCTACTATGATGATTGATCCCTAAGAGAAATTTACCTGTGCTGAATGAAGTACAAAGTGTTTGCAATGAATATGTTTACTCCATTGAACATAAAATGGTAAGTAATCATTGAGAAAAAGCATGAAAATACAAAATAAGAAAGAGAACCTTGGAATACAACTCAGTTTTTCAGAGTGTATTTATTCCCTGAGTACAAGGAGGCTGTCAACTTTTAATGTTCTTTGTATTATCATAATGTATGAAGCCCCACTCTCTCACTGGCAGGTGTCACAGCAATGACAAAGCCAGCCATGGGACATTTCCATGAGGCCATCTGGTACCCCACCTCTAACATAGCTCACCAACTGTAGGAAGAGAAACTTTTTCTCAAGGTACTAACTTCAGCAACCCTAGGTAAAACCATCCAATGTATTTTAGAACTTCCCTTGGCTCAATGCAGACAGGCCTTGAAATACCACTTTTATCCATAAAAGTTCATTTTCAAGAGGAAAGAATCTATCATGGCTGTTAAAATGAAACCTCGTTGTTGTCGCGAGGTACTGTTGGCTACATAGGTTATGTAGACACGAAGTCTCCTGGCCTTGCTGATTCTTCTGTTGGGCTTTCCACAACACACACGCTCCCATCCATCATTTGTCACTGAATTCAGTAGCTGGTGAGAGGGGCTTTCTGCAGCTCTCTGAGCCTCTCACACACTGCCTTAGTTCTTTAGGTAGATAGCTTTAGAATGCTACTGTGCACTGTGTGAAGAGTCTATCCTTGTCTGTCTTGGATCCATGCACGGTCTCTGTCAGATCAATACAAACACATTCTGTAGCTCTCCTGAGACTTTTTTGAGGATGAGCTCTTTGTTTTTGGGGGGACAGACACAGTCTGTGAGTTTACCATATGGCAAAGAATGGCATCTGATGGCAAGAATAAAAGTCATCCCTGAACCTCATCAAGCCTTCAGTCCTCTTTCATTCCAATAATGGCTGCCTCAGAGCAATCTGAAGAGCAAGCCATGTTTTCAGAGTACAGAAGACGATCCTTAAAGAGAAGAAAGAATTCTCCTACGTGGGAGCTAGCATAATGGGGAGTCAAAGAAACAAGAATGCTCCACTGTTATGGAAGAAAGAAAATCATGCTAAGGATATCCCTTTTTTCACCCAATTCTCCCTCATCACATTCTTCTGGAATAAAAATTGCCATACCCTGGTATAGAAATTGCCATAAAAACTGTCTCCTACTCCTACTCCTCTATGCCTAGTCAGCTCAAGGTCAAATAAGTGGATTACATCTTTGGGCTTCTTTTTTTATTTTTATTTTTTATGCAGGTTGGTGATTTTCTTTTTTATTTTTATTTGTTTGGTTGTATTTTTTGTTTTTTCAAGACAGGGTCTCTCTATAGTTTTGGAGTCTGTTCTGGAACTCACTTGGTAAACCAGGCTGGCCTCAAACTCACTGAGATCCACTTATCTCTGGGATTAAAGGCATATACCACCGCCTCCCAGCATTTTTTTTAAAAAAATCTTATTTTACATACCAGTCCCAGTTTCCTGTCCCTCCAATCTTTTCCATTCCTCCCACCTTCCCCCCCCCCAATCCACTCCTCAGAGAGGGTGAGGCTTCCCATGGGAGTAAACAAATTATGTCACATCACTTGAGGCAGGACCAAGCCCCTAGCTACCTGCCTGTAGCTAGGCTGAACAAGGAATCCCTTTATCGGGAATGGGCTCCAAAGAGGCAAATCGTGCACTAGGGATAAATACTGGTTCCACTGCAAGTGGCCCCACAAACTGCCCGTACCACAAAACTGCCACCCACATTCAGAAAGCCTAGTTTGGTTTTATGCTGTCAATCCAGGGTCAGTGAGCTCCCACCAGATTGAGTCAGCTGTTTCTGTGGATTTCCCCATCATGGTCTTGACCCCTTTGCTTATATTATCACTCCTCCCTCTCTTTGATTAGATTCTGGGTGCTTGGCCCAGTGCTTAGCTGTGGGTCTCTGCATCTGCTTCCATCAGTTACTGGATGAAGGTTCTACGATGACAATTAAGGTGGTCTTCAATCTGATTACAGGGGAAGGGTAGTTTAGGTACCCTCTCCACTATTGCTTGGATTCTAAATTGGGGTCATTCTTAGCAGTTTCCTGGGAGTTTCCCTAGTGCCTAGTTTTTCACTAACCCCACAATGGCTCCCACTTCCAAAGTATCTCTTTCCTTGATCTCCATCTCTGTTCTTTACCCAATTTGTTCTTCCCTATACCTCATGTTCTCCTCCCTGCTTCCCTTCCCCCTCCTCCCTCCCCCACTACCCTCCACCCTTCCCAGGTGCTGCCAATTTACTAAGGAGATCTTATCTACTTCCCCTTCCCAGGGGGGATCCATGTATGCCTCTCTTAGGATTCTCCTTATTTTCTGTCTTCTCTGGGGTTGTCGACTGTAGGCTGGTTATCCTTTGTTTTATGTCTAATATCCACTTAGGAGTGAGTACATACCATTTTTTTTTCTGTCTGGGTTACCTTACTCAGGTTGGTTTTTTCTAGTTCCATCCATTTGCCTGCAAATTTCAAGATGCCATTTTTTTAACCACTGAGTAGTACTCTATTGTGTAAATATACCACATTTTTTTTAAATTTATTCTTCAGTTGAGGGGCATCTAGGTTGTTTCCAGGTTCTGGCTACTATGCTACTATGAACATAGTTGAAAAAATGTCCTTGTGGTATGGGTCTTCATCTGTTGGGTATATGCCCAAGAGTGATATTGCTGAGCATTGAAGTTGATTGATTCCTACCATACCGATCAACAGCCCTTACTCAGTAGCCATGCCCCAGTAGGTAACACTACTTTTTTTTAAGCACAAACATTTCTCCTAAGCCAGGCTCTCTGTACAGAGGAATGTAAAGATAGAGCTCTTAATGAGGGGAGGATGCCTGATGACCTGGGAGAGGTGGCAGCCACCAGTGAGGAGATAGAAAACCACAAACTCAGATCGAGACTAGTCCATATGTTTGTCCAAGGCCCTCCCAGGTTTGCAGTTAATACTGTGCACATGACAGCTCTTTCTGGGCTCAAATGGCAACCTAACTTAAAGTAAACAAGCGCTTTGCTAAGTTTGTATAGCAAAACCCCATCTGCCCTAATTTCTTTTAATTAGCACCTCACTTGTCCAGAATTTGGTGAAGAACCCATGAGCCACACTTATTCCTAAGAAATGTAACAAGCTGGTACAAAGTCCAGACTCTGAGTCTAGGTATGTGATTCTTGGGAGAGGCCTCATCGAAAGCAATTCATTTCCATCTTTATGTAATTCTATCTGACATGACTGGAAGATTTGTCAGTACACAAACAGATTAGAAATCACGTTTAAAAGAGGATTGACTCAGTCACTCAGTCAGATACTGAAAGAAAGAAAAACCCTGAAGGTCATTATCCCATAGCTACCTAGCTGTGGATCCCCCTCCAGGAGTGGGGTAACATCACACTCCATGGCTTCTTAAGGGAACACCCTCTTTACTTTCTAGACTGTCAGCAAATATCAGGAAAGATGGCAAACGTCTTTGTTTTCTTCCTGCATGTCCCATGGCAACTTACACAACAAATCTAATTCAATATGGCTTCCTTTGAATGTCCTCTGTCTCTCGGCAACCTTTTGGTCACCCCCATACTTCCTGCTATTTTGTAATCATGTTATCAGTGTCTCTCATTTTTTTGTGTCTGTCTCATACACTAGATTATACATTCCATTTAACAGGGAGCCCTGGCTCACTATTGATTGTCTAATCCTAATTCTGTGATCACCAAATAGAAGGGGTTGGAGAAATAAATGATGAGCAAATAAGCAAAGAAACCGGAAAAGCATTCATTACCACATACTATTTTGGAAGCATTTCTTTAAGTTTAGGGATGATCCAAAGGCAGGTGGCAAAAAGATGTTTGGTTCCTGAAAGGACTGTGCAGGTAGAAGAAGATAACTTACTTGTTGAAGGTTATCGTGTATAAGGAGAATTAATACTCACAATAACACAAAAAAAGAAGGAACCATCAGTCCTCAGTGCGTGGATGAAGATGCTGAAGTTAGGCATCTTTTCAGTTTGATGCAATTAGTGGTAAAACCTGCTGCAAGCCTGAGGTCTGTGTTGCATTGCTTTGATGAATAAAGCTTCAATTACATTCTTCTGAGGAATAACTCATGCAGTATCTGGAACACTACAATATCCAGAAATAAGCCTTGAAATCTAAAGGGTCTAATTAAGACAGGAGGAAGGCCTTGTTGACTGGGGCTGAGTCAAGTGTCTGAGACTCAAGACAAATAGACCAGGTTCAAAAGGCAGACAGAAATCATAAAAAGTCAGAATCAAAAGGCAAGAGTCCCAGCAAACAGGATCTGAGTCACTCTTCAGCCCACTGAAACCTAGCTGCCACCCCCAAACTTTCCCAAACAGTTCCCCCTAAGGTCATCAATGACTTGGGCATCTCCAAATCCAATGAGTGACATTTGGTCTTTGTCTTGCCTCACATCCCAGTAACATTTGTCTGTCTGACCATTTCCTCCCCTGTGAATCATTGTTTATCTTTGGCCTCCTTGACCACACTTTCTGCAAGTCTTCCTCTTCCCTATCTACTACGCCATCTCAGTCTCTGTGCCACCTCATCATCCTCCACCTCAGTGGTAAATGCGAGAATTATCTTTCAATATTAAGGTAAGACTTCCTTGTCTGGAGCTTCCAGTCTTTTCTTGCCTCCCTTCTTTCCTGTTGTCCCCTCATCTCCCTTCCTCTCCCTCTCTCTCCCTCCTCACTCTCTCTCTTCTCCTGAATAAACTCACTAATTTCCATGATTTTAATTATTGTTGGCAGTTAGAAGACTTTAAGTTGTTATATTCCATCCCACAGTAGGCCCTTGGACGTATGACTTGATTTTCCAACTGTTTATTTAGCACTGCTAATTAAATATGTCAAAGTTCAAATTTTTTTAGATTGAAATCATCATGACAATCATGTTTTTGTTTGACCATGGTGTTAAGGGGTGAAACATAAGGCCTCAACTATTGAAACTACTGAGCCACATCTTAGGCCCTGACTTTTATCTGATTGTCTCAATATTAAAAGATGAGCATGTCTACTCGCTTGAGTGAAGCCAGGAATGGCGTGCATCCTTATCGCTGTCTCCTTCAAATGTTACCCATAAACCTATTATTTTTAATGTCTGAGGAGAGTAGGTTCTACCCACATCGTCCTCACTCTATATACCACCTTATTTGGAGAAAATGTTTTTAAATTTTTTTCAGGACCACTCCTAATAGTTTCCTCCACTTCCACCTTCAGGACGTCTGATACATTCCCCATGTTGTCACTAAAGACAACTCTTTAAAGACATCTCTGGTTATATTATCCCACTAGTTATACTGTAAAACTCCAAGTTTTTTTTTAACATCATCTATGGTTTTCTGCAAAATCTGACTTAACACTTTATTTGCAGATCTACCTCAGTCTACACCAATTCTGCATGACTCAGTTCAGCCAGTAACCTTAACTTGGGGTCCCTCTGTCTTTGGGTTCTAATGTGTCCTACACTGTTCCTCATGATCTCTCCCACCATTCTGAACTTTGTTAACACTTTGTTTCAACTCAAGTGGATTCTATTTGATGGGCTGCTGGTCCATCATATACATACATATAGTCCGGTCCCCATAAATCATTGGTCCTTTAGTCATAAAGCCATTAGTCATGGAGACTGATATGCTTTTAGAGTTTGATTAATGGTTTGCTTTCCCAGTGACCTATAAGATAAAAGAGGGCAAGGCCTTTACAAATTGCTCATCTTCTAATCTGAGCAGCTAGTACAGGGTTTTTCGCACGTAGCCAATTCATGAGTATTCGTCAAAAGAAGGAATGAAGGGGAGAAGTAGGGATCCTGGGAGTGTGCATAACAGATGAGTCAGGCAGAAGTAGACAGTGTCTAGGTTTAAGGTTGGGGCGATAAGCGTGCTACTTATGAACAGTGTGTACCATTTACTTATATATCAATGAATTATTACATTCTTTCATGTCTTTGATTTCATAAAGCTGAGTTACTAACAACCAATTGGAGTCATGATATTTGCTGTTTGGGGTAAATCATATTATTCTGTACTGGTCCTCTAACTCAGAACTTAAGATTTCTCTTCAGGATAGAAATTTTTGATAAGCCGGGCTGTGGTGGCACATGCCTTTAATCCCAGCACTCGGGAGGCAGAGGCAGACGGATCTCTGTGAGTTCGAGACCAGCCTGGTCTACAGAGCTAGTTCCAGGACAGGCTCCAAAGCCACAGAGAAACCCTGTCTCAAAAAAACCAAAAAAAAAAAAAAAAGAAAGAAATTTTTGATAGTTTTAAGCTGGACAAGGTGGTTGTTTTCATCAGCTGAAATGACAAGTCTGTACAGAAACAACCTTTCATAGATTTGACAGAACTTTTTTTTTCTCATGGTTTATTTTTTTATATTTAAAAATTTCCATCTCCTCCCCTCCTCCTCCCCCCTCCCTCCCCTCCTCTTCCCCCTTCCCTCCTCTCCTTCTCCCCCTTCCCTCCCCTCCCCTCCACCCATACCTCCCCTCTCTCCCTCTCAAGGCCAAGGAGCCATCAGGGTTCCCTACTCTATGCTAAGACCAAGGTCCTCCCAACTCCCCCCAGGTCCAGGAAGGTGATCGACCAAGCTGAGAAGGCTCCCACAGAGCCCGTCCATGCAGAAGAATCAGAGCCCAGCGCCATTGTCCTTTGCTTCTCAGTCAGCCCCCGCTGTTGACCACATTCAGAGAGACGGGTTTGGTCGCATGATCTATCAGTCCCATTCCAACTGGAGTTGGTGATCTCCCATTAGTTCTGTCCCACCGTCTCCATGAGTGAACGCACCCCTCACGTTCCTGACTTTCTCCCTCATGTTCTCTCTCCTTCTGCTCCTCATCAGGACCTTGGGAGCTCAGTCCAGTGCTCCAATGTGGGGCTCAGTCATTTTCCCCATCTATCGCCAGATGGAGGTTCCCTCACGGTCCTGACTTTCTTTCTCACGTTCTCTCTCCTTCGGGGAGAATGGGGGGAGCTCGGAGGAATGGGATGCTGGGGATACAGGAAGGGTGGATATGGGAGCAGGGAAGCATATATCTTAATTTAAGGAGCCACCTGAGGGTTGTCAAGAGACTTGACCCTAGAGGGGTTCCCAGGTTTCCAGGGAGATGCCCCCAGTTAGTTCCTTGGGCAGCTGAGGAGAGGGAGCCTGAAAAGGCCAGTTCCTATAGCCATACTGATGAATTTCTTGCATATCACCATAGAACCCCCACCTGACGATAGATGAAGAAAATGACAGAGCCCCACATTGGAGCACCGGAGTGAGCTCCCAAGGTCCTGATCAGAACTTGATCAACTCTTAAGACTGTCTTCCTGCTCCTGCCACTAGCTTCTCTTTCTCTGATGAGATGTCAGTAAGTCCTAAATATCATTCCCAGTGGACTGAGGTTTTGTGAACTGATTTATATCCAACAGTCCTTCTTTTGGTAACAGTCTTCAAGTGCTACCTCAGCAAACTCATTCATTCACTTTTGTTGTTGGATAAGATTGACTCACCCCGAGCTCTAGGCGGTGCATAGAATCACCATATGTTGTGCAATAGAATATTTTTTTAACTATGTAAAGATGGGTTGCATTTGTTTATGCTGTATTTAAGTATGTAAAGATGGGTTGCTGTTTTACTTTGTCCACCTAAGACATCTCATTGATCTAATATAAAGCTGAACAGTCAATAATGAGGCAGAGGAGGGATAGGCAGGGTCGGTGGGCAGAGAGACAAGGGAAGTCAGCCAGCCAGACACGGAGGAAACGGGAAAACAGGATGGATAGTATGTAGATGAGGTAAATGATCATCAAGGCAGGCCACTGAAAAATAGAAATGGGCTAATCTGGTTTTAAAAGCTAGCTAGAAACAAGCCTAAGCTAAGGTTAAGCATTCATAATAACAATAAGTCTGTGTGTCATGATGTCATGATTTGGGGGCCGGTTGTCCAAGAAAGTCCACTATAACCTTATGTGAAGATTATTTCTAAATATCAAGTTAACTAAACTAAGAAATACTTAGAAACTGCATAAAGAATTATTTGGGGGGTATGCTCATGAGGGTGCTTCTGATGCAGATTTGTATGAACCAGTGGACTCAACAGGGTTAATACGGCTAGTCACTATCCAGTCAGTTAGGCCCTACAGAAGAATAAAACAACAACAAAAACCTGAATATGCCTGTGTTGCAAACTGGAACACTCTCTTTCTCTGGATTCCACAGCTTTTCAGTGAGCTCCATGGCTTTCAGCCTTTCAGCATTGGGCCGAGAGGTACACAACTTAGCTTTCAGGCTCTGGTGGCCCTGGTGTAGGGAGCATGAGTGTTACAGATCTGCAGTTGCAAAGATATACTGACTTACAGGGAAGCCAGGCTATACTTAGAGCTGCAACAGGACAGCTCTGCAGGCTAGGGCAGCGATAGAACAGCTCAGCCCTGGAGGGAGACATAGCCAGGTTGCCTGAAGGCCCAGTGCGGTGGAGGAATGGTCTCCCAGGAGGGTATAGCAATCCAGCTCCTCTCCTGGAGAGATGCTACAGCTGAGCTCTGCTCAGCTTCCCTAAAACTTCCTAGCAGAGCTATGAGCTTCTTCTCCTGCAGACCCAAGATGTTACTTCTTTTGATAACACTCTGCTAAAGTGGGAAGCCCAGCAGAAATGTAGCAATCTCCTCAGGTTCCAGGGGGAAATTATTTTTTCTTCTCAGCCTTGCTGCCCCCCTAAGAGAGGGTCTCAGCAAGGTTCTTCTGTTCTACTGAGCCTTGCTCAGCCCGGCTAAGGGAGTTTTCAGTTCAGACCCTTACGGTAAATCCCAGTCAGGTTCTTCTATTCTGTGCCAGTGAATGGAGATCTTCACCCAAGACTCTTGAGAAAGAGATTTATTTGGGAAGGAGGAATCCTCTACCAGGGAGATAGTTGCCAGGCAGCCTCCAATTGAAAGGGCAGGAAGGCTTAAATAGGGCACTTGAGGGGTGGAGTTTTCACAGGGAGAAGAGGGATTGGCTAGTTTTCCCTGCTCAGGGATTGGTCAGTTGAGTTGGTCAGGGACAGAGATGACTCTGATTTCAGAACCAAACTGTGTTTATTTCACTGCTTTTTTTTAACCCTTTAGACTCCAGTCTTAGGCCCATGGTATAGTTCTTTCACTGGCTCTGATTCTAGGGACAAAATGGGTTTCTTTGGCACTGATTTCAGAGTCAGGGCATGTTTCTTCTATCCTGGGTTCAGGGATAAAGATGCTCCCTTCCCTGTCTCAGGTCTCAGATCCAGGGTGTGTTCCTTTCACTGACTCCGGCTTCAGAGTCAGAGTGCTCACTGATTGGTTTCCTGCTCCAGTTGGCCCTTTTACCCTGCATCTGTACTAGACCACATTACATCACAGGGGCTCTAGGTTGCTGATAGCTCGTGATGTTTAATCATGGTCACCTTGACTGGATTTGGAGTAATCACTTAGGTGACATACCCCTGGACAAGTCTGTGCAGGGATTTTTAGAGAAGTGTAACTGAAAAAGGAAGACACAACGTGAATGCAGATGTTATTATTCCGTGGGCTGAACTAAAAACCGCCAGATTAGTTTAAAGGAAAAATAGACAAAGACAAACATAAGCACCAGTATTCATTCCTTTCTGTTTCCCGACTGTGGATGCAATATGACCAGACACCTCATACTCCCACTGTCACCCTGATGGAATATATCCCTTCAAACTATGAACCGAAATAAACCTTTGCTTCCTTGAGAAGCATTTGTCAGCACTTTGGTCATAGCAATGAGAAGTGTCACTGATGTCCCCACCTGCCATGGGATTCCTCAGCCTTCAAATCATGTAGGAAAATTTCCAGACTAATCACCTCCCCTATATCCATCTAGCTAGCTATCTAACTAAATATTGATTTATTTATCATCTATCTATCTATCTATCTATCTATCTATCTATCTATCTATCATCTAGCTAGCTAACTACTTACCTATCTATCTACCTACCTACCTACATACATACATACCAACAGACTTATCTATTTTTGCATATATACTGGTTCTGTCTCTCTGGAGAGCGATGATCAATCAGTGATGACCACAGGGACTGATGACTGCCAAGTAGGTCACCAGGACTTAGTATTAATCCTTCCAACTTAGCGGGAATAGAAGGCCTCTTCCTTCTATCCTCTGCTTATCAGACATGAAACACATGTGTGATGGCTTGCTGCTTTCACAAGATGAACATGGAAACAACACACCCAGAAGCCATAGTGGGGAAATGAGATGATACTGGTAAACACAAAATGAGTGTGGCACTATTATACACTTAGATCTTTTCTATAAAGAACCAACCAGCAAAAATTTCAGATTCTGTGGGTCGTTCTGTCTCTGCTGTGACTTCCCCATTTCATCATCACAAGTTCAAAAGCAGCCACAATAATGTGTTAATTGGTGAACATGGCTACATTCAAACAAAACACAATTTGGAAACAGCAAAATTGGAATTTCTAATAATGTTCCTGTGCCTTTTATGATTCTCCTTTTGATTTTTCATAAACGTGTGAATTTTTTTTAAAAAAAGTTATTTCTCCAGAGAAATACTAGCTATCACTGGAGTCCCCCACGTGTGGGCTTTTCTGTCTTGAATCACTCGCTCGCAGCCCTTCAGTGCTTCACTCTGTGAATTCTCCTTATTTGACTCCAGTCAACTGGAGTTCTGGGGTTGTTTTCGTTCATCTCTAACATCTCTAAATGAAAGAGTACCAGCCACATCCTACAAACTTAGTACTTAGTAGTAAAGACAATAATAACTAATGCTTGCTAAGAAAAAAGTATTTGATTACAATGTAGGCACAAACTGTAGTAAAACTGGGGCTGACTATTTGATCTAGCGCCTACACGAAGCATTCATTTAAAAATTATCAAAACACTGAGTAATAAGTTTCTATCTTACAAGAAAGTTAATACAAACAATTTATATGTAAATATATATTTCTGTTGTCCCTCCAGGTTAATCACACAAGATTAAAATATTTTAGATTTGGGTTGGGGCAGGTCTCACTGGCTACAGAGGCATGAAGACCTGAGTTTAGATCCCTGGTGACCACAAACGTTTGGGATGTGGTGGCATGTGCCGATAACCCTGGTGCTGCAAGTGGGGGAACAGCTGAGAAAGGTAGATGCTGGGGACTTGTGGTATCCTGGTTCAGTAAGAGACCTTATCTCGGAAATGAGATGGAGGATTGAGAAATACACCTGAGAGTCAATCTCTGACATCCACATAATCCCTCTGTGTGCAAGAGCACCTGTGCACACACATGCATGCAACACACACACACACACACTAAAAGGAAAGAAACATATTCAATTTTATTAGTGCATTTCTTGTCATTTCCATGGATTTAATTTATTACCAAGTAAGAATGTACTGTTGAAATTATTTTAAATAATGCTTTTCTTCTTTCACTGAAAATTCAAGTTCTGGGTCAACCTTCCACTTACTTTCCTCTACCTTCCTCATTCTATGTTGTTGTTGTTGTAGCATTCTTAACTCTTTGACAACTTCACAAGCATGCAATGCCTTTTGACTGCACTCATCCCCATTTCTCTTCCTCTGAACCCCCTCTTTATTCCCAATAATGTTTCCTCCTACATCATGATTTATCCATTTATTTATTTTATTCCTTAACAGTTTAGTACATGTAGATAATACATTTTGGTAATTTATGCATGCAGTCACACACAAGGAGAGATACAGATAGACACAAACACATTCTCTTTCCCATTGCTCTCTCTTACCCATCACCTGCTTAAGACCATATTCTCCACAACTCCCACCTTCATTTCATGTATATTTTCTGAATTTAAGTAACTTTTTGCGTGAACGTGGGTTAGAAGCTATTTATTTTCACTTGGGCAACTTATCAATGGCAACACCACCAAAGATATATGACTTTCTCTTCCCGAAAATCCATAATCACCATAGTTCCTCACCTAGGGGTGGAGGCCTCATGATCTCCTCCTCCATCCATGATGGAATGCTGACCTGTTGACCAGCTCAGTCTTGTGCAAGTCTAGTGTCGGTAAGCGTAGTTGCTGTGAGTTCATGGGTACCATGGTCATGCCATGCCCAGAAGAGAGCAGATAGTGTTCCACAACACTCCCCTCTTCCTCTTCCTTTTGCATTCTTTCTGTTTCTTCTTTCCTGAGCCTTGGAGGAGAGGACTTACATGTCCTGTTTAGGCTGAGCACTGAAGAGCTACTTATTCTTAGCCCTTCAGAAAGTTATTCACACTTCTTTGACAAAGACTGATAATTAGCCTATGGATATAAACATAACTATTTAGGAGGCAGTTTAACAACATATTCATTTAGGAAACAATAGAAGTTGGTTCCATCTAGGAATTAAGACCTCACCAGCTATAGACTTTTGATCATGTTTATACTGCCAGGCATCACTCCCTCATGTGATCACCAATGAAGAAAGCACATGTAAGTAATAAAATTTTGTTGATTTTTAAAATATCTGTATTATAGATGTAAAAAGAGGAACTGTGGGCATAAAACTAGTGGAATATGACCTGGGGAGATGGCCAGTAATTTACCATACTTACTGCTCTCAGAGAGCATCCAGGTCTGCTCCTGAAACCACAACAAATGCTTCACAGCTGCTGTGAATCTAGTTCCAGAGCATCCGATGCCCTCTTGCCTCCGAGGGTATCTGCAGGCATGCGGTACACATAAACTCCTTCAGGCACATGTTTATACATATTAAGATAGATGAATAATTTTTAAACTAGTGGAATATAATTGAGAAACTAACATATCAAAATCCTGTCAAATGGAAAGAATTAAAATTCTCAGTGACTTTGGCTACAATTTTGTTATTATGTGTATTATAGGAGGCTGCTTGTGTGTTCTCCGCTGCCCTGACTCAAAATAACCACTCAGAACGTATATTATTTAAATCATTGCTTGGCCAATCACTTAAGCATATTGCTGGCTAGCTCTTATATCTTTGGTTAACCTATTTCTATTATTTTATATTTTATCACAAGGTTTGTGGCCTACCAGCAAGGTTCTGACTAACAACGTGTGTCCTTGTCCTCTGGCAGCTTCATGGCTTCTTCTGACTCTGCCTTCTTTCTCCCAGCATTCAGTTTAGTTTTCCCCACCTTGATCTACTCTGCCTATCACAGGCCAAAGAAGTGTCTTTTTTCATTAACCAATAAAAGCAACACATAGACAGAAGGACTTCCCACATGATTATGTGCTTCTTTCTTGAGATTTACTTACAAACACAGTGCTGCTGAAAATCAAGGACATAACTCCTTAAAGCCTGACCAGCCACCCCAGACTGTACCTCCTCCCCTTGGCCCATAGTCCCTGCAGCTGAACTGAAGGCCAGAGTGGTCCTAGGGACCCAAAGGAAGACACTGTCCATCACTCACTAAACCCCTTTAAGCCTGTCAAACAATCCCAGACAGAAACCCCACCCTGGGGACCCATATCTCAACCTACTATTTTGGAAGAAGTCTTAGGCTGTACCAGAGGTCAGGCAGGATCTAGGAAACCCAGGGAATACACTGCCTACCACAGCACACCTAAAACCTTTAGAACAAAAAGAAACAGACACACCTAAAAAGGAGTAAAAGGCAGGAAATAATCAAATTGAGTGTTGAAATCAATAAAATAAAGAGCTGGTTCTTTGAGAAAAATCAACAAAATAGATAAACCCGTATCCAAGCTAATTAAAAGGCAGAGAGAGAATATCAAACTGAACAAAATCAGAAACTAAAGGGGAACATAACAACAGACTCTGAGGAAATGCAGAGAATCATTAGGTCATACTTCAAACACCTGTACTCCAAAAAAATTGGAAAAGAAATGGACAAATTTCTTGATAGATACCATTTACCAAAATTAAATCAAGATAAGATAAAAAATATATATTTATAACCCCCCAAGAAAATAGAAGTAGTCGGTAAAAGTCTCACAACCAAAAATTCTCAGGGTCAGGCAGTTTTAAAGCAGAAATCTACCAGATTTTCAAAAAGAGCTAATACCAATACTCTTCAAATTATTCCACAAAATATAAATGGACAGAAGATGATCAAAATTCTTTTATGAGGCCACCGTCATCCTGATGCACAAACCACACAAAGACTTAACAAAGAAAGAGAATAATAGACCAATTCCACTCATGAACATGGATGCAAAAGTACTCAATAAAATCCTGGCAAAGCAAATTCAAGAACACATCAAAAAGATGATCTATGATGACCAAGTAGTCTTCATCCCAGAGATGCAAGGATGGTTCAACACAGAAAAAAATATGCCAGTGTATTCTACCATATAAAAAAATTGAAAGAATAAAACAAGTGATCATATCGTTAGATGCTGCAAAAGCCTCTGACAAAATCCAGAACCCTTTCAGGGATACAAGGAACATAAAAAGCACAGATATATCAAGCTGATAATCAAAACCAAATTAAATGATGAGAAACTAAATGCAATTCCACTAAAATCAAGAACAAGACAAGGTTATTCACATCTATTCAATATAGTACTTGAATTTCCTGCTAGAGAAATAAGACAACCAAATGAGATGAAGGGGATAAATATTGGACAAGAGAGGTCAAAGTATCATTATTTGCAGGTGATGTGATATTATACATAAGTGGCCCCCAAAACTCTACCAGGGAATTCTTACAGCTGATAAATGCCTTTAGTCATGTGGATAGATTCAAGATTTACTGAAGAAAATCAGTATCTCTCTTATACACAAATGATAAACAGGCTGAGAAAGAAATCAGAGAAATAATAGCCTTTACAACAGCGTCAAATAATATAAAATATCTTGGTGTAACTCTAACCAAGCAAATGAAAGACCTGCATAACAAGAACTTTAAGACTTTGAAGAGAGAAGAAAATATCAGAAGATGAAAAGATCTCCCATGCTCATGGATCAGTAGAATTAACAGCAATAATGGTCATCCTGCCAAAAGCAATCTACAGATTTAATGAAGTCCCACCTAAACTCTCAACACACCTATTTACAGACATTTTAAAAAACAATATTCAAATTCATATGGAAATATGAAAAATCCAGGCTAGATGAAACAGTCCTATACAATCAAAGAACTTCTGGAGGTATGACCATTCCTGATTTCAAGATGTACTACGGAGCTATAGTAATAAAAACCACATTGTATTGGTATAAAAAGGGACAAGTGGATCTATGATATCAAATAGAAAAACCCACACATCTACTGACACCAGTCAAAATTATGCAATGGAGAAAAGAACGTTATCTTCAGCAAATGGTGCTGGTCTAAACTGGACATCAGCATATAGAAGTATGCAAATCAATTCCTATCTATCACCCTGCACAGAACTCAAGTCCAGATGGATCAAAGACCTCAACATAAATTCCAATACACTGAACCTGAAAGAGGAGAAAGTGAGAAATAATCTTGAATTCATTGTCACAGGAGACAACTTTCTGAACAGAACACCAATAGCATAGACAGTAAGATCAACAATTATCAAACAGGCTCTCTCTCCCTGTCCCTTCCCAGCTTGCACCCAGAATCCTCCCCCCTCCCCCTTCCTCATCCTCCCGTCTTTGGGGCCACAAAATCCCACAGCTCAGCCTGTTTGGGCTCTGGGGACCTGGAATTGAGTGCACCCAGGCCAGTGGGAGGTCCCCTCCTTCACTTGACTGCCTGGGGCAAGGTAGGCCTTTGTCTGAGAGCTGCTTGGCCTGCAAGGGGACCTCACAGTCTGCAGGAGGATCCATCATTCTTTGGGGTGAGTGAGGAGTGAGTGCCCGAACCGCGGCAGCTGCCCGGAGAGGGACCACCGACTCTCCACAACTCCCCCTGCCACCAGCACACTTCCTGCTCTTCCTGCAGGGGTTATTCTCCCCGGATACCGCCTCTCTCTCCCTGTCCCTTCCCAGCTTGCACCCAGAATCCTCCCCCCCTCCCCCTGCCTCATCCTCCCGTCTTTGGGGCCACAAAATCCCACAGCTCAGCCTGTTTGGGCTCTGGGGACCTGGAATTGAGTGCACCCAGGCCGGTGGGAGGTCCCCTCCTTCACTTGACTGCCTGGGGCAAGGTAGGCCTTTGTCTGAGAGCTGCTTGGCCTGCAAGGGGACCTGACAGTCTGCAGGAGGATCCATCATTCTTTGGGGTGTCCTGCTCCAGTTCTAAGGCCATCCACCCAAAGGGGTCAGACTCTGGCCTCCAGGCAGGTCTGAGGATTCCTGTGGAGGGGTGCGGGCTCCTTCAGATTGTGCTGCCAGGTTCGCTGTGTGGTATTCCATCCCGCCCTGCCCCCCACCTTGGCCCATTTGTCTGGTCTGCGACCCTGGGCTGCCTGGAATCCCTGATCCTGTGCCCTGACATTCCATCTGAACTGGTGAGTGAATGCGGACCCTGGGGCAACCTGCCCTGGAAGAGAGCACAGACCCCCTACCCCCACTTCCCTCTGCAGGCCTGTGTCGGTT
The DNA here is from genome assembly GCF_903992535.2 of Arvicola amphibius. NCBI lineage: Eukaryota > Metazoa > Chordata > Mammalia > Rodentia > Cricetidae > Arvicola > Arvicola amphibius. The sequence goes on from NC_052047.1 coordinate 79,374,007, forward strand.
TCTCCCTTCCCTGTGTGTCTCCCAAGCTTTCCCTAGTGTTCTCAGGTGTCCTGCTCCTGTTCTAAGGCCATCCACCCAGAGGAGTCAGACCATGGCCTCCAGGCAGGTCTGAGGATTCCTGCAAGGGAGTGTGGGCTTCTTCAGATTGTGACGCAAAGAATAGGTCCTCCTCTGGCACTGGGGAGATCCAACCAGTTTCAGTCACAGCAATTATTGGTCTAGGACACCAAACACCTCCGCGCTCCTTTTGAAGGAAGAGATGGGCAGGCGCCAATGCAGGAGCTCCTCCAACAACATGAAAGGCAACATGACATCACCACAAGCCAGACATCCCGAAACAACAAGAATTGAACACCCTACCCCAGAAGATATAGAAGAAACCGACATTAAACAGTACTTTATGAAAATAATAGAGGACCTTAAACAGGAGGTAAAAAACTGCCATAAAGAAATGGAGATGACAAACAAAAAGGTAGACGAAATAAATAAATCTCTCAAAGATACCCAAGAAAAACAAGAAAAAGCAATCAAACAGGTAAGGGAAACAGTACAAGACCTGATAAATGAAATGGAGGTATTGAAGAAAACACAATCTGAGGGACGACTGGAAATGGAAACTCTGAGTAAACGAACAGAAACTTCAGAGACAAGTATTTCCAACCGAATACAAGAGATGGAAGAAAGAATCTCGGACTCTGAAGATACTATAGAGGAAATAAACTCACAGATTAAAGAACTAAACAAATCTAACAAATTCTTAACACAAAACATTCAGGAAATCTGGGACACCATGAAAAGACCAAACCTAAGAATAATTGGGGTAGAAGAAGGAGAAGAATTACAACTCAAAGGCCCAGAAAACATATTCAACAAAATTATAGAAGAAAACTTCCCCAACCTAAAGAAGGATGTTCCTATGAAGTTACAAGAAGCCTACAGAACACCAAATAGACTGGATCAAAAGAAAGCATCCCCACGCCATATAATAATCAAAACACAAAACATACAGAATAAAGAACAGATATTAAGAGCTGCAAAGGAAAAAGGTCAAGTAACATATAAAGGGAAACCTATCAGAATTACACCTGATTTCTCAATGGAAACCATGAAAGCCAGAAGAGCTTGGATAGATGTGCTACAGACACTTAGGGAACATGGATGCAAGCCTAGACTATTATACCCAGCAAAGCTTGCATTCACCATTGATGGAGAAAACAAGATATTCCAGGACAAAAACAGATTTAAACAATACGCAGCCACAAATCCAGCCTTGCAGAAAGTAATAGAAGGAAAATCACAAACCAAGGAGTCCAACAACGCCGACAATAACTCAGGCATCTAGCGACCCTTCACCAGCACAACTAGAAGAAGGGAAACACACAAACTCTACTACTAAAAATGACTGAAGTTAACAACCACTGGTCATTAATATCACTTAATATCAATGGACTCAATTCACCTATAAAAAGGCACAGGCTAAGAGACTGGATACGAAAACAGAATCCAACATTTTGCTGTTTACAAGAAACACACCTCAACCACAAAGACAGGCACCTACTCAGAGTAAAGGGTTGGGAAAAGGTTTATCAAGCAAATGGCCCTAAGAAACAAGCGGGTGTGGCCATATTAATTTCCAACAAAGTTGACTTCAAACTAAAATCAATCAGAAGAGATGGAAAGGGACACTTTATACTCATAACAGGAAAAATCCTTCAGAATGAAGTCTCAATCCTGAATATCTATGCCCCTAATATAAAAGCTCCCACTTATGTAAAAGAAACACTTCTAGAACTCAAGGCAGCCATCAAACCACACACACTAATAGTTGGAGACTTCAACACTCCTCTCTCACCAATGGACAGGTCAATCAGACAGAAACCTAACAGAGAATTGAAAGACTTAATGGAGGTAATGAACCAAATGGACTTAACAGACATCTATAGAACATTCCACCCAAATAGGAAAGAATATACCTTCTTCTCTGCGGCTCATGGAACCTTTTCGAAAATTGACCATATACTTGGTAACAAAGCAAACTTCCACAGTTACAAAAAAATATTAGTAACCACCTGTGTCTTATCGGATCACCATGGATTAAAATTAGAATTCAACAACAATGCTACCCCCAGAAGGCCCACAAACTCATGGAAACTGAACAGTCAACTACTGACCCACACCTGGGTCAAGGAAGAAATAAAGAAAGAAATTAAAGTCTTTCTTGAATTTAATGAAAACAAAGACAAACATACTCAAACCTATGGGACACAATGAAAGCAGTGCTAAGAGGAAAGTTCATAGCACTAAGTGCCCACTTAAAGAAAACGGAGAAAGCACTCATTGGTGACTTAACAGCACACCTGAAAGCTCTGGAAAAAAAAGAAGCAGACTCACCCAGGAGAAGTAGAAGACTGGAAATAATCAAACTGAGGGCAGAAATCAACAAAATAGAAACACAGAAAACAATCCAAAGAATCAATGAAACAAGAAGCTGGTTCTTGGAGAAAATCAACAAGATTGACAAACCCTTAGCCAAACTAATCAAACGGCAGAGGGAGAACACGCAAATTAACAAGATCAGAAATGAAAAGGGGGACATAACCACAGACACAGAGGAAATTCAGAAAATCATTAGATCTTACTACAAAAGCCTGTATGCCACAAAATTGGAAAATGTAAAAGAAATGGACAGTTTTTTAGATAAATACCATATACCAAAGTTAAACCAGGACCAGGTAAATGCTCTAAATCGTCCTGTTAGTCGCGAAGAATTAGAAACTGTTATCAGAAACCTCCCTACCAAAAAGAGCCCAGGACCAGATGGTTTCAATGCGGAATTCTACCAGAACTTCCAAGAAGACCTAATACCTATACTCCTTAAGGTATTTCATAATATAGAAACACAAGAGTCACTGCCAAATTCCTTCTATGAAGCTACAGTTACCCTGATACCTAAACCACACAAAGACTCAACCAAGAAAGAGAATTACAGGCCAATCTCACTCATGAACATTGACGCAAAAATTCTCAATAAAATACTGGCAAACCGAATCCAAGAACACATTAGAAAAATTATCCATTACGATCAAGTAGGCTTCATCCCAGAGATGCAGGGCTGGTTCAACATACGAAAATCTATTAATGTAATCCATCATATAAACAAACTGAAGGAAAAAAACCATATGGTCATCTCATTAGATGCTGAAAAAGCATTTGACAAAATTCAGCACCCTTTTATGATAAAGGTCTTGGAGAGATTAGGGATACAAGGGTCATTCCTAAATATAATAAAAGCTATTTACAGCAAGCCGACAGCTAACATCAAATTAAACGGAGAGAAACTCAAGGCTATCCCACTAAATTCAGGAACACGACAAGGCTGTCCACTCTCTCCTTATCTCTTCAATATAGTGCTTGAAGTTCTAGCAATAGCAATAAGACAACATAAGGGAATCAAGGGGATTCAATTTGGAAAGGAAGAAGTTAAACTTTCATTATTTGCAGATGATATGATAGTATACATAAGCGACCCCAAAAACTCCACCAAAGAACTCCTACAGCTGATAAACTCCTTCAGTAACGTGGCAGGATACAAGATCAACTCCCAAAAATCAGTCGCCCTCCTATACACAAAGGATAAGGAAGCAGAGAGGGAAATCAGAGAAGTATCACCTTTCACAATAGCCACAAATAGCATAAGATATCTGGGAGTATCGCTAACCAAGGAAGTGAAGGATTTATTTGACAAGAACTTTAAATCTTTGAAGAAAGAAATTGAAGAGGATACCAGAAAATGGAAGGATCTCCCCTGCTCGTGGTTTGGGAGGATCAACATAGTAAAAATGGCAATTCTACCAAAAGCAATCTATAGATTCAATGCAATCCCAATCAAGGTCCCATTAAAATTCTTCACAGAGATTGAGAGGACAATAATCAACTTTATATGAAAAACAAGAAACCCAGGATAGCCAAAAAAATCTTATACAATAAAGGTACTTCTGGAGGCATTACCATCCCTGACTTCAAACTCTATTACAGAGCTACAGTATTGAAAACGGCTTGGTATTGGCATAAGAACAGAGAAGTTGACCAATGGAATCGTATAGAAGACCCGGATCTTAAACCACAAACCTATGAACACCTGATTTTTGATAAAGGAGCCAAAAGTACACAATGGAAGAAAGAGGGCATCTTCAACAAATGGTGCTGGCATAACTGGATGTCAACCTGTAGAAGAATGAAAGTAGATCCATATCTATCACCATGCACAAAACTCAAGTCCAAATGGATTAAAGACCTCAATATTAATTTGAACACATTGAGCTCGATAGAGGAGAAAGTGGGAAGTACTCTACAACAAATGGGCACAGGGAACCGTTTCCTATGCATAACCCCAGCTGCACAGACTTTAAGGGCAACATTGAATAAATGGGACCTCCTGAAGTTGAGCAGCTTCTGTAAAGCAAAGGACATTGTCACTAAGACACAAAGGCAGCCTACTGACTGGGAAAAGATCTTCACCAACCCTGCAACTGACAAAGGTCTGATCTCTAAAATATATAAGGAACTCAAGAGACTAGACGGTAAAATGCCAATTAACCCAATTAAAAAATGGGGCGCTGAACTGAACAGAGAATTCTCAACAGAAGTAGTTCGAATGGCCAAAAGACACTTAAGGTCATGCTCAGCCTCCCTAGCTATCAGGGAAATGCAAATCAAAACAACTTTGAGATATCATCTTACACCTGTCAGATTGGCTAAAATCCAAAACACCAATAATAACCTTTGCTGGAGAGGTTGTGGGGTAAGGGGCACACTCATCCATTGCTGGTGGGAATGCAAACTTGTGCAACCACTTTGGAAAGCAGTGTGGAGGTTGCTCAGGAAATTCAGGATCAACCTACCCCAGGACCCAGCAATTCCACTATTGGGAATCTACCCAAGAGATGCCCAATCATACAACAAAAGCATATGCTCATCTATGTTCATAGCAGCATTATTTGTAATAGCCAGATCCTGGAGACAGCCTAGATGCCCTTCAGTGGAAGAATGGATGAAGAAACTGTGGAATATATACATGCTAGAATACTACTCAGCGGTAAAAAACAATGACATCTTGAATTTTGCAGGCAAATGGATGGAAATAGAAAACACTATTCTGAGTGAGGTAACCCAGACCCATAAAGATGAACATGGGATGTACTCACTCATATTCGGTTTCTAGCCATAATTAAAGGACATCGAGCCTATAAATTTGGGATCCTTGAGAAGATAATAAGAAGGTGAACTCCCAAAAAAAAGATATAGTAATCCTCCTGGATATTGGAAGTAGACACGATCGCCAGGCAAAATTGGGAACTTGAGGGTTGGGCAAGACTGGGCCAAGGGAAGATGGGGAGAGAAAAGTGTGAAGGGGAGAGCGGGGGGAGCTCGGAGGAATGGGGTGCTTGGGATATAGGAAGGGTGGATATGAGAGCAGGGACGCATATACCTTAATTTAAGGAGCTACCTGAGGGTTGTCAAGAGACTTGACCCTAGAGGGGTTCCCAGGTTTCCAGGGAGACGCCCCCAGTTAGTTCCTTGGGCAGCTGAGGAGAGGGAGCCTGAAAAGGCCAGTTCCTATAGCCATACTGATGAATTTCTTGCATATCACCATAGAACCTCCACCTGACGATAGATGAAGAAAATGACAGAGCCCCACATTGGAGCACCGGACTGAGCTCCCAAGGTCCTGATGAGGAGCAGAAGGAGAGAGAACATGAGAAAGAAAGTCAGGACCGTGAGGGAACCTCCAGCTGGCGACAGATGGGGAAGGTGACTGAGCCCCACATTGGAGCACTGGACTGAGCTCCCAAGGTCCCGATGAGGAGCAGAAGGAGCGAGAACATGAGGGAGAAAGTCAGGAACAAGAGGGGTGCGTTCACTCATGGAAACGGTGGGACAGAACTAATGGGAGATCACCAACTCCAGTTGGAATGGGACTGATGGATCATGCGACCAAACCCGTCTCTATGAGTGTGGCCAACAGCGGGGGCTGACTGAGAAGCAAAGGACAATGGCTCTGGGCTCTGATTGTTCTTCATGGACGGGCTCTGTGGGAGCCTTCTCAGCTTGGTCGATCACCTTCCTGGACCTGGGGGGAGTTGGGAGGACCTTGGTCTTAGCATAGAGTGGGGAACCCTGATGGCTCCTTGGCCTTGAGAGGGAGGGAGGGGAGGTATGGGTGGAGGGGAGGGGAGGGAAGGGGGAGAAGGAGGGGAGGGAAGGGGGAGGAGGAGGGAAGGAGATGGAAATTTTTAAATATAAAAAAAAATAAAAATAAACCATGAGAAAAAAAAACAGTTATCAAACAGGAACCTCATGAAATTGAAAGGACTCTGTAAGGCAAAGGACACCATCAATAGGACAAAACAGCAATCTAGAGACTGGGAAAAGTTCTTTACCAACCCCACATCTGACAGAGGCTTGATTTGCGAAATAAATAAAGAATGCAAGAAGCTAGGCATTAACAAATCAAATAATCCAACTAAACTTGGGTTACATAGATACAAACAGAATTCTCAACAGAAAAATCTCAAATGGCTAAAAGACATTTAAGGAGAGGTGCAACATGCGTAGTCATCAGGGAGATGCAAATCAAAACAACCCTGAGATTCCTAAAAGACATCTGTAAGAATGGCTAAGATCATAAACACAAGGGTCAGCTCAAGCTGGGGAGGATGTGGAACAAGGGATCCACTCCTCCATTGCTGGTAGTAGTGCAAAATTATACAGCCACTTTGGAAGTCAGTGTGGCAGTTTCTTAAAAAACTGGGCACCAGCATGAAACAAGACCTAGAATTACTACTGTTAGACATATACTCAAAGGATGCTCAATCATACCACAAGGACACTTGCTCAACTATGTTCATAGCAGCTTTATTTGTAGTAGCCAGAACCTGGAAACAACCTAGATGTTCCTCAACCAAGGAGTAAATAAAGAAAATGTGGTACATTTACACAATTGAGTATTACTCCGCTGTCAAAAATGAGGACACCAGGAAATTTGAAGACAAATTAATGGAACTAGAAAAAAATCATCCTGAGTGAGGTAACCAAGACTGAGAAAGACAAAAATGGTATGTAGTCATTCATAAATGGATATTAGCTATAATAAGAAGATAACCATGCTACTCTCCACAACCCTAGAGATCCTAGGTAACAAGGAGGATTTGTAGGGAGACACCCAGGTCTCCCTGAAAATAAAAGTGCTTTCTTGAGAGGATTGTGGGTTGATAGGGATGGGATCATGAGCGATTAGGTTGGGGGTAGGATGGAGAAGGAGAGTACTGAAAGAGACTACTAGAAAAAGGGGAGCACTTGGGGGTTAGGGAAATACCTAGCACAAGGGAATCTCTCAGGATCTACAAGTAAGACCCCAGCTTAGACTCCTAGAAATAGCAGGAGCTAGCCATCTCCTGTGACTAGATTGGTGCCTAACTCAATTGTCATCAGATAGGCATCACGCAGCAACTGATGGAAACAGATGCAGACCCACAGCCAAACATTAGGCGATGTTCGAGAATTCTGCAGAAGGGAAGGACAAAGGATTATTGGAGCCAGAAGAGTAAGGACAACACAAAAAAAAAACTCATATAATCAACTAACCTGGGCTCACAGGGACTCACAGAGACTGAACTGACATCTAGGAAGCCTGCCTGGGACTGACCCTAATCCTCATATTGAGTTGCTTTGCCCAATTCTAATACATTAGGAGGTTCTTAGTTTTACTGCAACTTGATATGCCATGTTTTATTGATACCCGTGGAAGACTTGCCCTTTTTTAAACAAAAACAAAAGAGGAGTAGATTGGGAGGTAGGAACAGAAGGGAGTTGGGGGGACTAGAAGGAGAGAAAGGGGGAGAAACTGCAGCAAAAACATTAAATAAATAAATAAATAAATAAATTTAAAAATATTTGAGGACATGAATAAGGTGACCTTGAAATGAGGCACATTAATCTCTGAAAAGATAGGACAGGCATATGTCTAGAAAAAGGACATGATCAAATTTGCCTTTAAAAACTGATAGTAATTGATTATCATATAATTGAAATATTGATAATTTGATAATTGAAAATTATCATTAATCATGATACCACTTAATTAGTTTTTAGAAATAAATATTTCTGATCTGTAACTTGTAAAAAGTAATTACTGTTGAGAAGACAGGCTTGTTTCCAGTTCCTCTGTTTTGTCTGTCTAACACAAGTCTTGATGGTCACTAAATTCGGCAGCACATGTTTCCAAATCATGACTGTTCAGATCATAGTCTTCGAAAATCTTCATAAATTCCCTATAGGTTAAGCAGAATGTCTATTTGCTTTGATAAAAATATAGACCTCTGCTATTTTACACTGAACAATCGCCTTAATACAGATTTCTTTGGGGACTTCTGTTGTAGAAACCATGTATGAACTAAAATAATGATGAGTAGAAGGAGAAAGAGAAGAAGAGGAAGAAGAAGAAAGAAGAAGAAGAAGAAGAAGAAGAAGAAGAAGAAGAAGAAGAAGAAGAAGAAGAAGAAGAAGAAGAAGAAGAAGAAGAAGAAGAAGAAGAAACTTATACCTTTAACGTTTACTATGAAAATGAATTGGTGGGGAAATAGCAAGACATAGACCTTTTCACATTTCATCTGCCAATACAATGCAAAGTGAACAGTTGACTGTAATGCATAACAATGCACAAGGAATGGGCAAGAATACTCTACTCACATCTTCTAAATAGCACTGAGTGCCTATTGTTTGTGATGGTCATTTTGACTACTGTTAATTACTGTTTGACTTCTCAAGTCACTCAGAGCACATGTCTGATGGTGTCAGCTTGGCTTTTGGCACTTGGCAGACAACATAGTGGAAGCTCTACCACAGAGTAACACAAATACTCCACACATGATGCAGATAGCAAGAACATTGAGACATTTATTCTGTGTGACATCACAACACAACATGGTCATCCATACAGTTAGGCTAGAGAGTCACACAGTCAAGAACTTCTCAAAATCATAAAAGTAGCCGGACAGTGGTGGCACACGCTTTTAATCCCAGGATTTAGAAGGCAGAGACAAGTGGATCTGTGTAAGTTCAATGTGAGTTCAAGGCCAGTCTGGTCTACAAAGCAAGTTGCAGGACAGCTAGAACTGTTATACACAGAAACTCTGTCTTGGGGGGAGAAAATCTTGCTCTAAGTAAGAATTTTCATTTGGGCTTTGTTCGCAGCTGTCCTGGACTCCATGAGACCTATAGGTATGGGTTTGCCACCACTAACTTCTATCTCCTGGGAACGGTGTCTTGGGCTTATAGACTTCCAGAAGCTCACTCCTACAGCATTTGCCTTCCCGTTCATTTTCCCCTAGGAATTCCACTCAACACAGATCCACAATTTGCCTTTTTCCAGTGACCTGGACAGATCTGCCTATTCTACCTTCCCCTCTTGGCTGGTATAGAATTTTAAAACCACAGTTTATGCATTAGTCTAAACCATTCAAAACTGCTGGTGCCTTACCTACCTCACACAGGTAACAGCCCATCATTGGCTGCACAGAGTTACTAAAGCCCCACACTAGTCCTGAACCAACTCCTTTAAAAATTTCGTATAAACTTAGGCTATTGGACCCAGTAGATGAGAATCAACCAGCACCATCTTCAAGCTCCATTTTCTTTATAATGTCTGTGCTTCCTCTATTTTCTTCCGGTCCCTGACACTCATAGGGATGTCACAAGGTTAAAGTTCTCATGAGTCATCAAGGACTGGGTTCTTTAAATGTGCAAAATTCTGTGAGTCAACCAACTTCTGTAAGTAAACCTTCACCCATCCTCCTGTAAGGATGCTGAATAAACACATTTGTCCCCTAAGCAAGACTTGAGTGGGATTGTGTCCTTGCATCACAACCTGTAGGTAGTTCAACTAATTGGAAAATCCCTGCTTCTCAGCAGCTGTTACTGCTTGTATAAGTGTGGAAGGGGCCTTGGCCGTCTTTTAACTCTTCGTAGTTTTCTGAGTCTTCGAAGTTTTGTTTACATTCTGGTCCTGTCTGTTGCTGAGGCATCTCTGTGATGTCTTGTTGGACTGGACTCAGCATGCATACAGGCCAGCTTCTAAGCAGGACGGGAAGGACGTGTCTTCCTGGGAGATCACAGTGACAGATGCCAAGGTTTGTGCATGTTTCTGTGTGCGCACGCGCACAGACAAGGGAATGTGGCAACTGGACAAGGTCTTTAAAGTAAACTGTTGTTCTAGGAATAAGCTCTAGGTCTACGTTGCAGATAGTTGTACATGTTCTCAAGTCTTCTCCATATTCCCAGGCATTCCTAAGCTTACCAGCAAAAAGAACAATTCACAATATCATCATAATATTTCACTGGCACTAAGTGTGTGTGTGTGTGTTCTCATACAAGCATGTGCATGTGTGAATGTATCCATGTGGTGACCAAAAAAGTAATCAAGTAAGCGTTTTCCTCTCTGATTCCTAGAAAGAAAAAATAAAATCAGTGTTTCATGCATGAGTTACAAATTCACACTTATGTTCAGAAAGCTTTGGGGTTTTTTTTTTTACTGTTATACATAATTATGCTTTGATTATTTGTTTTCTCTCTGTTGTCTCGAACTTTATAGTTTTTCCTTTTATTTAAAAATGACTTTTCATTATTCTAAAGTAAGGGTATGTGGGTGGGCTCATGAGTTCTGGTGTCAGCAAAGGCCAGAAGAGGATGACAGAGCGGCTGGGGCTGGAGCAGCAGGAGATGTGTGAGCTCTGGCTTAGCTGGTGGGAATTGAGCTGCAGTCTCTGCAAGAGACTATGTGCCATTAACTACTGAGCCATGACTCTAGCTACATCTTTTGGAGTTTTTCATATATGGAATTTGCTCCTTATTCTTTCATGCATGTTCTTGTATGTCTGTGTATAACTGGCATCTAAACCTAGGGCCTTACATATGTCACACATACTGGGTAAGTGACTGCCCATGAATTATACTGTCTGCCCTCTTTGTGCTTTTTCCTGTTAGTTAGATGATGCATGGGGCTTTGTTTTATTTGGTTGGGTTGTGTTGTTTTTATTTTTTGGTGCTAACATTTACTTGAGTCTTTGTAATATTTTATTTTTAGGTCTAGTTAACTAGAAATATTGAAGATGCTATTAGGTTAGTGATTAATATATTTATGTGCCTTTGTGCTCAATTAAATTTTAATTCTGCTATCTCTGTAATTTCATTTACACTAATACTAAAAAAGGAGCGAGTTTGTTAGAATGTTTTCACGAAACAAGTTGCGCGATTTCATCCATACATAGTTTCCCTCTAATTCTGGAAAAGTCTGAGAAAGTGAATCTATCCTGCATACCCCAGTTTTAGTTAACTGACAAGCATTGCATGTTTATGTTGAATAAGATGTAGGCAAAAGATTCACTCTTCTACTCGACTGAGATTTCCTTGCTAACAAAGTATAGCCATGTAGAGAGAGAAACAGCAGGCATTCACCATCTCTAAGCTGACTCCCTCTGATACCAACTGCTATTAGATCTAACCCAAAGACATTCTTCAAAGCCTGAAATGCTAATACAAGTGACTGGCATGCTGTTTTTAGTGTATGGTAATACTAAATACTGTTTAGATAAGTGTGTGTCATCATAATCCCATCGCTAGCTCAGGCTTGGCATACTAAGCTTTAGACAAGACAGGTAAGGATAGCACCACCAGAGTTGGCATGCTTGAAACATATTAGCTCTCTAATCAGCTGCCTAAATAAAGCCTGCCTCACCCTGGACTCATGACCTACCCTTTGGTAGTTGGTCCTCCTCCCTCGATGCAGCACCAAGAGGGCAGGAGCAGAAGAGCAGGAAGCAGTTAAGCGTGTGTTTACTCTATGACTCATTGAGTTGACTCCTGAGTATTTATCCAAGAAAAATAACAACATGTGTCCACACAAAGGCTTGTATGTGCATGTTCGGGGCAACTTTGTTGATAGTGAGAATAACCCCAAACTGGAAACCATCCAATGTCCAGCACTGGTGAATGGGTGGATGCATGGTTTAGCCATCCAGTAGAGTACTACATGAAATAGAAAATCAATAAACTATGAGTAAAGGTAACAACATAGATGGATCTCAATTCATACACAAAATATGGCATGGCACATGGTACTTTCTTGAACACATACACCTTTATAACTGTAGAAAATACAAACTAATTCATTACAGAACGTAAATCAGTAGTTGTGTGGGGCCAAATGCTGGGGAACTCTTTAAAGGAGCATGGAAAAAAACCATTGTAGGGATGACAATGCCTCACATGAACCTTGATCCTGGTGACTATTTCATGGGCATTCAGAAGGTCATCTGTACAGAACTATTCACACTTAACAGATGTGCCTGTGTGTGAATGGTGCCCCAGCGCTGGGCTACAGCTCCCTAGAACTATGCTTTCCTAGTGAGTGTAAGATACTGATCCCTTTGGGAGATGGTGGCGCATGCCTTTAATCCCAGCACTCGGGAGTTAGAGGCAGGCAGATCTCTGTGAGTTCGAGGTCAGCCTGATCTATAAATCAAGCTCCACAACAGCCAGAGCTATAACACAGAGAAATTCCTGTCTTGAAAAGCTAAAAATAAAAATAAAATTTTAAAAAAAGGTATTGATCCCCAACCTTCTAAATAAGTGAAAGGAATAACCTGTACCTTAAGTTGATGGCTGGTAAATCCACGAACAAGGAGTAACAGTGAACTCTAGAGAAATGCAAATGAAACACATGCAGAAATCATTTAATACCCGAATTTTATTAGAGTATGCTTTGATTGTTTTCTTCTTCTCCTTTCCTGGTTCTGGGAACAAACCAGGGCCTCTCAGGCTAAGCACAAATTCTACACCAAAGCCTCTCTGTCTAAATTTTACAAGTGCAGACCTTTGGATTTTCTTCTTCTTCTCTCACTCAAAACATCCCAACCACAGTTTCAAAGTGCAGATCATAAAGATAATAGAAATGCAATTATTTTAAATCAGAAACAAAGCAATCCGGTGTTAGCTGCAAGTACATGGAACTGATGCTAAGTACTGCTAATTTGACTTTATTTGGAAATAGTTTTCACATCTCTTGCTAGATAACTAGGGAAACAGTCATACACACACACACATACACACACACACACACACACACACACACACACATATACACTATTTCAAATGAGAAAAAGAGTGAGACATCCTGAAGCCCTGGTGGGAAGTGAGCCCCTGCCTATAGTACACATGTGTGAAGTATAGAGGAAAGCCTGGAGGTGCGGAGCCTGGCCTGGAAGAACCACAGGAAGGTGGCAAGCCATTTGGAAATAGCTAGAAAACTAGTCAGCCTAAGTGAATGGCACTTATTGCTGTACACATTTTAAATTCCTTTTTTTTTTTCTGGAACCAAATGAGTGTATTAATTATTTAAAGTTTAAAGTTAACTCAGTAAAAGTAAGTGGGTACAGCCGAATGGAAGGTAAGGCCTTTGAAAAGGGAACATGGCCTTCACTGGAGGCCAAGCAGCATCCTCTTCCCTTTCTCTCCCTTCCTGCTCTTTCAGGCTTTGCTTGCTGCTCTGAGGTTTCCTACCAAGCCATGCCTTTTACGTCCTCCCACAGTCAGGAAGAAGCACTGCCCTCCAGCCTTCCAGAGGTGCCTATCAGTTCCTAGACTGAGAATCTCAACCTCTGCTGGCCTGTGAAGAGTGTGGGAAAAGGAAGGCAGAATGAGAAGAGAGATTTCTGCATGTAGAGATATATGTGATACAATCAATATACAGACAACCTCTATAATATAATGTGTATGGGCGTGTGTGTGTGTGCGTGCGTGCGTGTGTGTGTGTGTGTGTGTGTGTGTGTGTGTGTGTGGAGAGAGAGAGAGAGAGAGACAGAGAGACAGAGAGACAGAGACAGACAGACAGACAGAGAGAGAGAGAGAGAGAGAGAGAGAGAATATTTTGAAACCATCAATACTTTTCAAATGTTTCTACAAATTCAGCAAAATTCCAGCCGGATCCCATTCCAACCCTTACCTCACTCCTCTGGTGAGGCATCTGATAAGTAAAAAGCAGCATTCCTTTGCCTGGAGTCCACTGCTCTATCTGCAGCTTTCAGAATAAACCAGTTCTTCCACTTGCCTTCAGGGCAGAGACCCCTGACAGCTGAGGTTGAGGCTTGCTTCTTCTTCTTCAATTCCCAACTTTTCCTAGGGTCATAGGGCCCAAGGCTAGGCTCTCCTCTGGGTCCTTCATATTCTCTTCTAGCTCATTTCAGATCTTACTCAACCTCCAGACCTTAAATTCCAACTAGATATCTATGAGTCCAATTCTTATCTGTGGCTCACAGGTCTCTTCCCCGGGGCCCACAATCACATATCTACCTAATTACTCCATATCTCCACCTGGAAGTCTAAAGCTGCCTCAAGCTGGCAAGCCCAAAATGAGACAACTGGCTTAGCTCTTCCAATCCTCTCCTGGTCCCATGGTTTTTTTTTTTTTTTTTTTTTTTTTTTTTTTTTTCATCTCAGTGAGGAGTATCATTACCCAGCTGCTGATCAAAATAACCTTGAGATCCAGAAAGAGGGCCCAGGAAAAAATAATGGCATTCACCACCATGCCTGAGAACCCGAGTTTGACCCCAGCGACCCAGACTGTAGAAGACAGAACCCATAGGTCCACTTCATGTAAGACAGAACTAGGGAACAATCACCTCCCTCTCACTCCTCTCTGACCCCAACCCAGGTGAGGAAGAAGCGAATGTAACAGTGGGCATTCACAGCTGGCTTGAGGGATGGTCACAGAAGCGTAGTTGTGATGATTGGAAATGGCAGGTTAGTAGCTCCTGTGTATTAGCTGCTGAAGGAGACAGATATGTGACTCACTCCCGTAATTCCAGCCTGGACACAGTGTGTGATCTCGTCTTGAAAACCAACAACCCCCAAATGACAAGAGTAAGACCATCTATAAAGATGCTGGAACCACCTGAGATGCTTTCCAACTAATCGCCACTCCTAGTAGTTCCCCAGGCATGGGATCAGGCAACACCTCCACATAAGAATCCTAGAGGCCAGAGGGCAAATGCTCTCAAAGCAGACAGCAGCTGAAGTCCCCACCAGGAAACCTAATCCACTGCCTTTCTGGCAGCTAGCGCCTGGCTCGCCATCCTCCATCCAAGGCAGCCTGTGGTCCTGTGGAAGAGCCAGTACTAATGGGCCCTGGCCTTTGGAGCTGTCGCTGTCACATTTCACATAATATAGATGTGGTCAATAAGTCTCCAAGGCTAGGTAACATAAAAATACCACTGCTTCCCCATCTTAGAGCTCACCATATGAGAACCACCAGGACCCATGAGGGTTTTCCTTCTCTGTGGTATCTGGAAGATGTTCGCCTCTTCTGGAAGATGTGGCTACTCTTTAGTGTAATACAGGCTGACCAAAGAACCATCTGTTCTGACAGACTGTGGGGCTGGAGCATCCAGGTTACCATGTGGTACTTCCAGGGAGGCTTCCTGAGACCATGACACAAAGCCCAGGCCTTCCCCATTACACTACTCTGAGAATGGCTTCCATTTGGTGACTGGAAAGAACACTAATGTGTCATCCCTGCATGTAAGAGTCATGTCCTCAGAAACGCTAAGGATGTCAAATATTGAGTGTGGCAACCCCAACAGCAGCCAGGAGACACCAGCCAAAGACTAGGTGAGACCCAGTCAAGGACCTCAGGCTCCTTCCTGGATAGAAGGCCACACTCATTCTGCTCACCTACAAATGAGAGCACAAAACTCTTTGTGAAGAGGGAACCAATACAGCAGTGGAAGAAACTGAGGACCTTCCTGACCTCCCCTGTGTGGCATGTGCTAGGCAAAACACAGCAGGAAATCTTAGGGACTATGTTTAAAAAAGCAATTGTCACAAACACCTCCAAATATCAGAAAGTGAAAGGAAAAACCTCCAATACTACTTCTGCCATCCCACTAAAATGGGAAAAAAACTCAGCCCTCTCTCACTAGTCTGATTTGTACCCTTCATTCAAAAGTAGTTGTAAAAGAAACCAAATGTTTCTTAAGAAAGAGTTCGGACAGGAGAGCCATTAAAACAATGCCTACAAATCAAATCTCGCTAGGAAAATCACAAAGGATCAGCCCGTCAGCCAGGCCAAATCAGAACTAGTTGGTTCATTAAACCCTACATCCCAAAGCACAGAGGCTTAGCAAACCAGACCAGCTTTCTTGCCAAGAACCTCAGGTAAAGCCCTCTCAAATGAAAACTCACATTTGTCTGGGCCAAATGCTAGAGGGTAGCAGACCCTTAGGGCTTTGCTGGATATCTGCCTGTAGTCTTTGCCTAATCTTCATCTCAGTGAGCAATCCTTCCTACTCTCCAGCTAGACCTTAACCTCACGAGTGAATATTCACCTCCACACCCGCTGTGATGCCCAGTGTCAGTGGGGTTCCAAAAGCAGAATCAGAGGTGGCCCCTGTTGCCACTCCTCTGAAAGGGAAGTAGGATTCAAAGCCATGTTTAAGGAAAAGTAACCGGGAGCTATTGTGCCAAGGCACTGGCTGTGCAAGGCTCCCTAGCCAGCACCAAATGTGTTAGTTTCTAGTGCATGCAGCAAGATCCCTATTAGCATGTCCATCTGCAGTAGGCATGAACGTGGACCCTGGACGCCAGCCCACGTTGGGACTGCTGTTGACCTTGTTTTCCCCCTGCAGCTGCTACAACCAATAGCAGTACTGTGGAGGGGATGGGTGGTGGGAGGGTGTACATATGTGTACTGCTGTGCGTGTGGAGGCCAGAGGTCAACTCTGGGTGCCTCCCTCTATTGATCTCCACTTTATTTTTTGGGCCATTGGCCTTTGTCACCAAACCTGAGGTTGGCTAATTGGGCTTGTGAGCAAGCCCCAGGGAGCCACCGTTCTTACACCACCACCCACATCAGCTTTGGGGTGAAGGACAAATTCCTCTGCACCCTGTTTTTTGTGGGTGCTAGAGACCCAAATTCCAGTTCTCATGCTTGTACAGACAGTGCTTTAATCAATGAGCCATCTCCCTAGCCCAAGAGCAGTTCCGGTGAAGGACCCGTGTGATCTTCAAAGTCCATTATTAGAAATCACTGAGAGAAGTTTCCTTTAAATTGTACCATTGGGAGGCCAAAAGTTGTTCTTTGGGGAAGCATAGTGATTAATTTTGTTTCCATTGCTGACACCATGAAGACCAAGAGAAGGAGAGAGCTCATGGCTAGACTCCACAGTGAGGTTCCCTTCTAGCTGTGCATATAAAATCGTTAGAGGTGCTTACTACTGTCAAGCCTAATGACAGAGAGTTAAACCCTGAAGACCCACATGGTGAAAGAAGAGACCCACATCCCACAGACTGTCCTCTGGCCACTACATGCACACAGAGGCATATGCGCCTGTATATCCATCGTACACATAAGAGTAGGGAAGGAGAATGAAAGAATGTACTGAACAATAAAATGACAAATGCAACTAGCGCTGGTTCTGTAGGGACAGGTTTCAGGATATGCCCATCAACACTCACTTCAAACGTGCTGAGTCTCAAATGCAATTTATTAGAGCTTTGGGCTTTTCTAAAATAGCCAGCATCCCCCAAATGCTCCCATATTTAATTTTATTAATTGAACAGCAGTCCCATGTCCTTCCTCTCCTCCTGGAGCCCTCATTTGGTGTTGTTTACTCTGCCCACGGTAAGATGTTCTTCTGGGAGGGTCTGCTTGACTGCATGCCCACTTTTCTCAGGTCATGGCTTTGCTGCAAGCCATGGTGGAGTGCTGCCTATTAGGATACGGCTAAAGAAACGCCTTCGAGTAGTTTGTGATGCATGGTTTAATTATTTTAACGATTGCAAATCTGTCTCATGTTGTGTAACAAAGATCATATGGTAAAGAGCTCCTTCGTGCTCCTTCTTCTAGACAGGAACTCAGGGCACTTTGCAAACTGATGGTGTTGTGGTTTTGTTCTTGTTTTCCACAACCATATAGAAACAACTGTAAGAATTTCTGCAGATCATTCATTTTAGCTTTGTTTTAAAAAAAAATTCAAACCAGCTGCAGAGATATATAGCTTATTTGATGTGTGATTTGGATTTCTCTAGGCTTGTTTATTTTGTTCTATCAGATTCTTACCTGGGTGGTTTCTCACCATCTAAAATGCCATTTTGAGACTCACTTCCAGAAATCACCTCTCAAAAGTGATTCTTTGATGAAAATGTCTATATATTGCTTTTAGACACAACAGAGAAAAAACCCCAAAACCACAACACCTTCGGTTTGTGACGTGCCCTCAATTCCTACCTAGAATGAGCATGAATGAGCATGAAATGAGCATGCTAGGTGAATTTTAACGCAAGATAAGACAGACTTACAATGATTTAAATAATTAAATCATACCTACTACTAAAATACTTGAAATCATCCGCTAGCTGTATTATAATAAACACTCCACTGTCCCCCAAAGACCCGTGTGTACAAGTTCAGTCCCTAAGCCTGCTGGGAGGTGGTTAAGATCATTAGGAAGTGAGTTCAGTGAGAGAAAGTCAGGTCACTGGGGTTATTCCCCTGAAGGAGATACTAGGTCTTATTCGACTTTCTTCTCTCACTTTGCTTTCCAGATGCTGCAAGGTTAAAAAAAAACTCTCTACACACCTTTCACTGTTAAATGCTATATATAATACCAGAAGCCCAAAGCAACAGGGCCAAGTGACCATGGAGTGAAACTTTCCAAACTATTAGCTAATGTAAGATTTTCTTCCATTTAAGTTGATTGTGTCAGGCATTTATCACAGTAACAAACCTGATTAGCATACTCATTCAGGTTGGGAGTGGTAACTAAAGACTACAACTTCAATATCTGGGAGGCAAAACAAAGATGACCACAGGCTCAAGGTCATCCTCAGCTACACAGCACCTTCAAGGCCTGACTACATTAGACATTGCCACAGACAAACAAATAGGTACATACACTCATTCTACCGTTTATGGCAGTTCATAGACAGTGGGCGCCAACAAAAGTTGTTGATTTGTAGGGCAAGCAAGGCTATTTCATCCGGTCTTCTCCTGGGTAGGATTTCTTACTTTCCCTGGGTTGGATGTCTTACTTCTGCTTCCTCCAAAGCCAGCTCATGATCAGGCTATTATCTGTGAACCCATTGGCAGTCCTTAATTATTTTCACAGACTACACCGGCACCCTCCCAGTAAATTTAAGGTGTTTTTGAAGACTTTTCATCATAATAAGATTCGTCAAGATTAGAAACTGTGATAAAGCTTTGTGCTCTTGTTTTCCTCCATATTTGAAATGATCCAGTATAATGAGACATCCAACATGAGCTCCAACACAGCACGTTAAGAGCCATGAGCCAAAATATAGCAAGAAACATATATGTGGACACACATGCAAATACAAAGAAAGCAAACCGAAGGAGGGGAATTAGAGATGAACATATATGCCTGTTCACCTTCAGTAGCACCTACTTAGCTAGAGGGTGTAGCTATCACTGGACATGCAGACCCTGTGGACAAAACTGTTGGCGTTCAACCGGCAACCATCTTATGTGAAAGCAATTGTGCTTGGCAAATGACTTCCAATTTTCAGAAAAAAATACAAAATCCACATTTAAAAAAAAATCAGTTCCTTTAATTTTATAAATTTAACCGATAGAAACTGAGTAAGGACGCCAAGTCACATGTGTTCCCAGAACTCAACTGATAGGCCACTCATTTCGTCCTCTAGGCTAGTGTCTATAAGCAGTGCTACCCCTGAAATCAGGATGAACGTCTCCCACAAAGGCTCTGAAATGCTGTTGTAAAATCTTTACTAAGGGGAAAGCATTGTGCAGGGCTCAGAAAATTCCTACACCCCTAACAAAGAAATTAACACATCAGCAATGCTAAATGCTGGCAGGCAGAAATGTCATCAATCACTTTTTGCTCTTAATAAAGTTTATTTGTTTTCAGAAGACATCGTCTATGTAGGCCAGACTATCCAGAACTTATTTATGTGTCAAACCTAACATTCTTCTGCCTAGACATCTTGCAACCTGAAATTATAAGCAGGCCCCACCATACATGGACTAAGAACCTTTAGAGCAGTTGTAGACTCATAGAAAACTGTGCAGAGTCGGGGTGAGTTTGAATCAAGTTGCACAGCCCGATCCAGTGTTGAACTTTGCCCAGAGTGGAGTGTCCTTTATGATCAATGAATCCGCATATGGAAGACACACGTTGTTCTCTTCCCATGTCTGCATCTTCTTTTGTTCTACTCTTCGTATTGCACATTCTGCAGGTCCAAGTATAAAACAGATAATACCCACCACTGGGGCACCTCGTAGGATCATCTTGCTCACCTCAAAAACCTTGGTGCTTCACAGACTAATTACTTCCTTCTCATTTTCACTGTTAGCCTCTGGACAATTTACTGTCCTAGCGCTTGTGCGTTTTCCTGAACAAAATAGAACTGTAATCACAAAATACATAACTTTTGCAGAATGGATAGTTTTTATGGAAAATATACATTTGCATGTAAATTTATGCAAAGTCCACCACGTGTTTCCGAGGTTTACCATCTCATTCCTTTTAAGTATATGGTGGTGTTTCATTGTCTGCCTGAATCAAGGTTTATTTATTTATTTACTAATTTACAGAAGGGAACCTTGATTGTTTCAGGGTTGGCCTATTATAAAACAATCTGTCATGAGCACACATTTGCATGTGGGTGTAAGTGTTCAGCTGATTTGGATAAATATCAAGGAGAGCAATTGTTAGGTCACATGGTTAGATTGTGCCTAGATTTGTAAACATTTCTGCAGAGGTTGTTGCATCTTACATTCCCACACTCAGTGAACAAGAATTCCTCTTTTTCCACATTTTCACATTAGTGTGGACCATGCTTTAGACTTTGACCATTTAAACAGGTGTGTAGGGGATCTCATTGTTTTAGTTTGCAATTTCCTAATGATGTACGATGTTGAGTATTTTTGATGTCATTTGTAATATCTGTATACAGATATTTTCCTTCACAGGGTGTCTTCCAAAGACGTTTGCTTATTTTTTAGTCATATTGTTCAGCTACTGCTAGTTCTCAATTTTTTACTTTATCATCGCTGTTATTATATATATGCTTGCATGTTAATGACTGGAGGGGCACACGCATGCCACATTGCATTCGTATAGGTTAAAGGACAGTCTCTCCTTACGTATTCTGGGATCTTCTTAGATCATCATGCTTCAGGCTCCTTTACTCCGTGCCCTCTCAGCAGCCTGCTAATGTTGTCTTCTGAGAGTTTAGACAGCAGTTCTTCACTGAGGGTATCTTAGGCACATACCTTCTCTTAGTGTGCAGCTCCCTTCTCTTACTCTCAACAGTGTCCTTCTTATAGCAAAAGTGTTTAACTTCAATCAACCCCAATTCATCAATTCATTCCTTCACTGGCAGTTTTAGTACTATATCTAAAAACCACCTCATGCTTAAGGTCATCTAAATTTCTTCTGTATCATTTTTCAGAAGAGTTGTGGTTCTACATTCAGATCTATGGTTCATACTGAATGAACTTTTGTAGAGCCAATCATGTGTCTGCATTTTTCATTCACATATTTTTTTTTTACTTGTAAATATCTCATTCTTCCAAAGTCTGTGAGAAAGACTATTGGGTTGCCCCACTGAATAACTTTTGCTTGGTCTAAAATGTTGTTTGTACTAAAGGATCTGTACCTGAGACTTTCCATTTGGTTACACTACTTCATTGGTATATTGACCTATGGTTTTCCAGGGTCCCCTGGTCCTTGCCTTTGATGTGGTAGTTTGATATCGCAGTTCCAAGTCAGGCAATTTCTGTGCTATGGCTTGTCTTTTCCTTTGATACAGTGCTCAGTGGTGGCTATTCTGGGTCTTCAGCATCCTCATCTAAATTTGTCAGTCACGTTGCTATCCATGCAGTGATTTAGTGGGGTCATAGAGGTGTCCTTTTGATCGGGAGACACAGTTAGCTAGGGCTATCATCCTAACAGCAATAATCTTCCAAGAAAAGCAGGGCATTTTCTCCATTTATCTATCTCTTCACTGATATTGCTCATCAAAATGTACAGTTTTTCTTATGAATAGAGTTTGCACACATTTCGTCGGAACCATACCGAGCATTTCATTTTTGTGGGGGTGCTACTATAAAAAGCAATGATGTTTCTTTTTACATTCCACTTGTTCCCTGCTGGTTTGTAAGAAATAAGTTGGCGTCTCTCCGCTAATCTCATGCCCTGTTACAAGCTTGCTGTGACCGCCTGTTAGCTACAGATTTGTTCATTTGCTTGCTTGTCAGTTTTTTTTTTTAAGGGGATGCAAAATAAGCAGGTTTTCTACATAGATGTTCCCATTCCCTCAGAACAAAGTCAATTTTCTCTTTCTTCGCATCAGTATATATTTTACTTATCATTGAGTCATTGAATAAATTAAGACTTACAATAAAAGGGTGAAACCAGTGAGGAAATAATCTTTGCCTTCTGTCTGCTCCTTGAAGACATATTTTGAGTTCCTGGTCATTAAGCGTGAAGCCAGTCCTGGGATTTTTGTAGATGGTCTCTACCAAGTTGAGGGAATCCTCTTTTGCGCTTCATATGCTGAGAATTTTCATCGACAATGGATGTAGGACTTCTGTCTGTATCTGTTGGTGTGGCCATATTGGTTCCCTTTTTAGCCTCCGCATGTCTCTACCACTGCCCTTCCTTGCTATACCTTCAGCCTCAAGCATCCCCATGTCACTTGCAGCTCCCGCCCTTTCTTCTGTCACACAGCTGCTCCCTCGCAGTCCATGGATCCCTTTCCAGCTTTCTGCCCTCCCCTGTCTCTTTCACTTAAACCCGCATATGTAAGGTATTTTTCTGTTGCTCTCATGAAATACTCTGACCAAAGTGCATAAGGGAAAAGGAGGCTTATTTTGATGCACAGCACAAGGGACTTCCCATCATGTCAGGGAAGCCATGGAGACAAGACCTTAAAGCACCAATCAGGAAGTAGTGATGTCAGGAGTTCAGCTCACTTTCTCCTTTTTACGCCCTCAGGGACCCCGACCCAAGGAATGGGTCTGCCCTCGGTGACCAGATTGCCCTACTCCGTTCAGCTGTTCAAGATAAGTTCCAACAGCCATGTCCAGAGGCTAACCAAATGGAGATAATCCTGCACCTGCTCCTCAGAGGATCATCTCCAAGGAGAGTCTAGGTTCTGTCACGTTGACGATAGCAGCCTTCATAGTCAGGATCTACACCTGCAAAGGAGCACATGGTGTTTGCCTCCTTAAGCCTGCATCACCTCAATTAATGCGTCTTCCAGCCCCACCCATTTTCTTGAAAATTTCAGTTTCCTTTTTCTTAAGACAATAAAAATCCACTGGGCTCATAGGCCACACTTTCAGGGTCTGTGCATTTACTTATATGGAGACCGAAGGGCAATCCCATTTCTTTACTATTGTGAAAGAGCAGCAACAAGCATGGATGTACTGGCATCTCTGTGGTAGGCTGTAGAATCTTCGGGTTTAGGCCCACCAGTGCTATAGCTGAATCATAGAGTGATTGTAATTTTAGAATTTTAAGAAACTTTCGTACTGGTGTCTACAGTTTCTACACCAGTTCACACTCCCACCAACCATGCATGATTAAAGACTTTTCTTCTTCCATATTCTTCTTCTTTTTATTTTTTGGAGTTTAAATCTCAATGCATTTAGAAATATATAGAAATAAAATTTCATATTCCATTGGGCTGTCCTTTTCCTCATGGCAATGGGTAATTGCTTTCATTAATTACCTCAGCTATTTCACCTCAGTGTTTCCACAACAGCTGTTTTCTTTTTTGTATTTATTTATTTATTTGTTTTTCCATTCAAAAATTAACACTTCCTCCCCTCCTCCCATTCCCCTCCCACTCCCCCACTCACTTTCCTTCCTTCTCCTCCCTCCTTAAGAAAGGACAGGGAACCCTGCCCTGTGGGAAGTCCAAGGCCCTCCCCCCCTACATCCAGGCCTAGGAAGTTTTGCATACAAATAGACTAGGGTCCCAAAAAGCCAGTACAGGCAGTAGAAACAAGTCCCAGTGCCTTTATCAATGGCTTCTCAGTCAGCCCTCATTTCAGCCACATTCAGAGAGTCCAGTTTGATCACATGCTCATTCAGTCCCAGTCCATCTGGATTTGGTGAGCTCCCATTAGAACAGACACACTGTCTCAGTGGGTGGACCAACCCCTCAGGGTCCTGACTTCCTTGCTCATCTTCTCCCTCCTTTTCCTCTTCAACTGGACCTTGGGAGCTCCGTCCTTTGCTCTGATGAGGGTCTCTGTCTCTATTTCCATCCGTCACCGGATGAAGATTCTATGGTGATATTCGAGATAATCGTCATTGTGCTAGTGGGGCAAGGCGAATTCAGGCACCCTCTCCTCTGTTGCCCAAGGACCTAGCTGGGGACATCCCCGTGGACACCTGGGATCCCCTCTAGAGCCAAATCTCTTACCAACTCTAAAATGGCTCCCTCCTCTCCTTCCATATTCTTATTGCCATTTGTCTTCTTGATAATAGCTACTCTGACTGAATGAGATGGAATCTCAAAGTAGTTTTTATTTGCAAATGATTTGATAATAGCAAGTTCCCTCTGGAAATTTAAGGAGTCCAATGATGTGTGGGTACACAGAGGGATTTTGAAGAGTTGTCAGAATTTTGTAAACCCCTCACTTTTGCTTCTAAGGCTAGAAAAAGAAAATGAAAAAGAAAACAGGAGGTCAAATGCCTTTCATCCAAGATCTAACTTAAAATATTAGAAGCCCAAGCCCAGACCATTGCAGAAGAGGCAGAAAGATTTTAAGAGCCAGAGACCATAGCTGGCTAGAAGGACACAGTGTCATCTGGACCCAACAGGGCAGCTGCACATATGAACTCACGGCAATTGGAGCCGGATGTACCAGACCAGCACAAGCTCAGTGCAGACAACATTCTAGCCTAGACCAGGGAAGTTGGCACAAAGTCTCACCCCTAGGGGAAGAACAATTGCAATCCCTAGCTTCTGGGCCAGGAGGAGTACGTTTACTTTTAGGGCAAAACCCTGGTGCGTTGACTGTCCTCCAGTGAAGGCCGTGTATCCAAGAGTAAAGGGCTAGCACAAATCGTACTTGAAAAAAATCAGAAACTAGAAGGACACAAAGTTGGGTGGTGCGGGAAATGAGGGTTGGATCTGCAAGGAGTGGAGGCAGAAGGTGAACACAATTTAAACACATTGTACTAAATTCTCAACTAATAAAAAAAGTTCCCCAAACAAGGAGAACAAAAATACTGGGAGCCCTCATATCTTCACCTTGTTGCCTGTCTTCACCTGACCTGCCTTTCCTCTGATGGAATACGTGAATTAGAGGAATTCAATCCCGTGTTACTCTTAGGAAGATTAAACTCCTCTCCAACACACACATTCAAGAGCTTCTGCTCTAGCCACTCATAAAAACAAACAAACAAAACAAAACAAAAACAAAAACCTGCTTGTCTAGTGTATCTGGCAGAGAATGAACCCCGCCTGTAATGTAAAGATGGGCACTCTGGAGAGATTTGTTGTGGAAACTGACCCTAGCAGGTGCTTGCTATGTCATGTCTAGACTTTATTCAGAATTTTTTTTTCTCGGCCAAACAGAAATTTTGGTTTCATTTGTTCTAAAAACTTATGAAGATATGATGAAATAGAATCTGGGGTCCTGACACCATTATTCAGTTCAGGTTTAGAAGAAGTGATAAAGAACATACTTGGAAAACAGTTTGCACATAATAGCAGTTGCACTTCGGGACTTGGAGAGTTCTTTATCCTCTCTGAGCCACAGTGTCATCCTGACATCGAAAGAGGAAAACAAAACTGTAAGCTAGTATAAGGGTCATCTCACTCGAGTTCAGCAGAGTCTGAACTGCTGTTGCCATTTTTGGATTGGGTGTGTCACCTGGGTGATGGCTTGGATTACTCTGAGAGACTATGGGTCAAACTCTGGCTTTGCAAGGCTCCTCTGTTCTTTCCAGATGTCATTTCTGCCAGTCTGCCCAGGCCACCTTTATTTAACATAAGCATCAATAATTCCAGGACTTGCCAACCAATAAAATTCATCATAATGTTACTCTTCATAATTACAGCTCAGATGTTTCCAGGGTACGTGTATGTGTCATGTCCTAAGGGGGCGCTCAGGAAGAGTCCACACTGTATGTAAGTGTCCTAAAGGGAAACTCTATATTAGAAGCTGTCCTAGTTTTGTGCTCTGTAACTTTAACGGGCCACTGCTCCCTTCTTGATGGTCTCAAGGAAGCTTTTGTTCCTAGGGGCAGAATGGTAATCAGGTCACACCATGGACGTTCTAACCAGCAGCTTTATGAAGGTTGCTGCTCCATGGAGCTAACACAGAGAGAATCCTGAAGTCTTTGGAGACAATCCTCCTTTAGGGATGCATGGGAGAAATTTTTACAATTTCTTAAAAATCTGTTTCAGCTACTGTTTACCTGCACATTATGACTTGTGCAACTAATTATATTCCTTGATAGAAAATATGATCTCAAGCCAGGTTTGTGGCCCTCTATAAGCGCAGAAATAGATTTTTTACAAAAAAATCTGTCTGCAAATTTTTTAAAATTCATTTCTGCCTTTATCCTGTGCTCCACTGTTTTTTGTTTGCTTTCCTCTCATTTCCTCTACATAATTGCATTGCTTTACAAACTGACCCAAGTTATTGGAACATGTAGCAGAAAACAAACACATGAGTGTCTCCCTCACAGTGTGTGTGTCCCTGGGAGGAAGGGATAAAATGTTTGGCAAGAGTAAAAGGCTTCTGAATTGCGATGACCAAAATTTAATTCAAAAGCTCAAAACACACAGTGACTGCAAGGTGTTTCTGGTAGTGTTCACCCAGGGTGCACCAGGGCACTTCACTGTGATCTTGCTTCTATACACGCTCCATGCTCTCCTTGCTCTGTGCACACTGTTACAGCATGGGGCACCAAGAAGCGCTGCCTCAAAACTCAGTTCAGATGCAAAGCTATTGGGGAGTATGGATGGCAGCAGTTTTACTTTACAACCATCTGCTCTTGTAGACGAATAATATTATAACACAGAAAACAAAAACTTTCAATATTCTCCTACCATCATCCCTTAGCATAAGAGCTTCACATAGATGTATTTGGGTTGTACTGTATTTAAATGTTTGATTTTTAAAATCAATGTCTTGAGCTTCATTTAAAAGATATTAACTGAATTTTAGCTTGGGATTTGGATGGAATTTCCAAAATGGCCCTAAATATACTTTTTTTTCCATTTTATGCATTGAGGACGTTAACCAAAATATTAAATTAACTCTGAGCATTGTTGCAGATGCTCAATGTCCTGCAGCATCGAGTATTCATTCAAGATCTAGTTTTTGTGTAATAATAAACAACTCCATCTCATTTGCATGCAAATTTGCTTTAACTTTTAACAAGTGTTAAAGTTATATGTATGTCAAAGAATTATCTTAACGTTCCATAATGGTTTACTATTAGTAGACGTTTAGTTTGCACGCCTATTTTCTATAAATCCCTACCCAAGGGCACATTAAAAACTATGAAAAAAACGGTTGCCGGTGGGAAAAGTTTAAGATGCCCTGCTCTACTTCACAATGAGGATTTCAGGGTCTGAAGAGGGGCCTTGCACAGGCTGGGTGAAATGCACCCATTCAGGATGCCAGCTGCGAAACTTGGGCAGCAGCCCTTTCTTTGCTGGGTGGGAAAGAAGGTTGGGAGCGCGTCCCTTCTAGCTGCACACACACACACACACACACACACACACACACACACAGGTGCTCTGAACTCCACTGGTTAGCAGCGACTGCTTTTAATAGGAGGCCTAAAAGAGCCTAAACTAGGGGACATTTTTTGCAAAGAACAGAGGGATTCTGGCTGCTAAATGGGAGAAGGGGACATTTCTCCGATAGTGAGGAAGCAGTGATATTAGTGGGTCTTTGCTGAAAGAATTTAGTTGACAGTCCTGCAGTTCAGGGAAACATCATTTCAACTGGCCAAATTCTAGGAGAACATATACCTGGCAATTTGCCTGCTGGTATCCGGCATGGCTAGCTCGAGTCCCTGCTAACTGCTCTAAAGATACGTCAACTGTTGTTGGCGTCAAGTCTCCGCTTTTGCGAAGGAATTCTCCTCCTGTATTCACTGTTTTGCTTTCCAAGGACTCCTGACTGATTCCTGGTGTCGAAAACGCCATGTTTTTGTTCCTCAACATGCGTGCTTTCACTCAGCAAACATTTGCCCTCCTCCTCTGTGTTGGGAATTGGCCGCCCTCCTTTCAGAGGGTGTGGAGGGTTCTTGACAGGATCTGAAGGACACTTCTGAGTGCCACTTCAGGCATCTGGAAGCCCGGTCTCTGCCTGCGCTGTTGGGAACTCTGCTGCCAAGCCAGCCTGACCCGGCTAAGATCCCGCTCTCCGGGAGGACTTATGGAGAAATGAGGGGGTAGTGTCTCCGTCTGTGTCAGTTTCCAACCTGGGCTCCAGGGTTCAGTCAGTTTGTACCCGAAGTGGTTCGGTGTTGCTCAGTAAATTGGAAGAAAGAAAGGAAGGAAAAAGGTGGGACAGACAGAGGGAGGGAAGGGACTCTCACACAGTTTTGGCTGAACTGCCTAGATTCTGAACCTCAGCGGGAAGGAGTCCCCATACAAAAATTAACCCCAAAGGCCCCCGGCTGCCCTGCTACCCGCAGCCTGGATTCGTCCCAGAGCCTGGTCGGGTGGCGGCCAAGGCTATCCACCACCACCTTCCGGTCACTGCCTGCTTTCGATCCTCGAGGCGAGTGCTTCCTCTCTCCTGCCATTCTCCTCCTCCTCGCTCCTCCCGATCCCTCCTCCTATCACTAGTCCCTCCTCCTCCAGCCCAGCCTCCCCTCGTCCCGAACCGCGCGAGCTAGACGTCTGGGCAGCCCCATCGCAGCGCGCAGCAGCCTTCCTCCGCTTCCTTCACAGTGCGCTAGCCCCGACCGGGCCAGGGCGCCTGGAGTGAGTCCCGGAGGCCACCGCCTCCCAGACCAACGACAGTTCACCTGGACGGGCGCCTGAGTTCCAGGTCGCGTCGCTGCCGACGCAGTCGCCGCGCAGCCCGTGGGACTCCGTCTGTCTCGGATTAATCCCGGAGAGCCCGAAGGCAGCCTCTCCTGGGCAGAGATGCGACCCTCGGGGACCACGGGAACCGCTCTGCTGTTGCTACTGGCCGCGCTCAGCGCCGCAGGTGGGGCCCTGGAGGAAAAGAAAGGTAAGGGCGTGTCCGCTGGCCCGCGCCCCCAGCGGGGAGCGTTCGCCTAGCCCCGGTGTCCCCTGCCGCTTGCCCCTCCTCTCCTGTCTCGCACCGGATCGGCTGGGACCGTGGGAGGGACTGGACGTTTCGCGTCTGGAATGGGCGAGACTGGGGCGACTGAAGGAAGGGAGACCGGGCTGGGGGAAGAGGGGGTGCCAGCGCAGCGTGGGAACCACGGCTGTGAGCTCCGGGGTTCCCGACCGCTCCCAACTTAGTTGCTTCACTTTTCTGCGCTCAGTAGGCGTCCGGGAGCGGAAACGTGGTGCGGAGCGAGGATTGGCATCGGCGCACACGTGCGCCCAGGAGTGTCAGAGCTAGCTAGAGAGACCCCGGGTCGGTCCGCGGGGCGGGCAGGTCCCACCCGCACAGTCCCAGAGTTTAAGGACTGAAGGAAGAACCAGTGCGCCCCTGGGCAAAGTTTGGGAACTCTGAGACAGGCGGGTCCCTAAGAGCGCCCTCCCGCACCCCTCTCCTCCGCCCAGGTTCTCTCAGGACCTGGTGCTTGAGTCGCAAAGGGTCTCACAGAGTCCTGTCTGCCCTTGCGCGGGTGTGGAGCTGCAGCAATGATCTGGAAGTGTGGGCGACGTTCTGTCATTAACCGCCTGGGACCCCTAGGAAAGGATGGTGTGTTGGTGACGATTCGCTTCTTGGCTAGCAAAAAAGAGGGCGCGGGGGGGGGCGGGGGAGTGGGGTGCGTCGGACCCGCCTCTTGACCACAGAGTACAGTACATCAAGGACCTGCCAGGCTAGGTGCACTAGTTGGGCACCAGGGCTCCCTGCCAGACTGGAGCTAGTCTCGCTGGGTGACTGCTACCCTGGGATCCCCGAAGTTTGCCTTTTCCCAGCAGCGAGGTCTTTGGTAGCATCTCTTGGCTTTGCAACCCTATGGCTGAGGGCCTTGTGACAGCTAGGTCCCTGCGAGTACTTCACCCTTGGTGTTTCAAAATGAGGCCCATAGCAAACTTTCTCCTTGTTATCTGAGACTTTCCCTCTTGCGAATTTTCTTTTAAATTTTTTTTCTTTTTGCCCTTATGAAGTGATTGATATTGGGCCAACCAAAATATAACCCGTAATTAAAAAGAAACGGATTGATGTCCTTGGATCACATGTGCCAACTGTCCAGACGGAGCATGAACAAGTCTGGCTTCATGACTACCCGACCATAAACCCACTTGACATGAGAAACATGCCTCGGAAGGTTTAATTGCACAATTTCAAAATCCAGCCGCTCGGGTTCCAAGAGTCAGGTCTGCACTTGCTGTTGATGTCATTGGCATCCCAGTTGGAGTTGGAGGTTGGTGCTGAGCGCGCTTTCGTTGGAGGGGGTGTAAGACTCAGTTTCCCAAACTTAACTACACAATGAAATCATTTGGCATTAAAAATCAACAAGCAAAACAAACTACACCCCCTCCTCCAGTGCTGCAGCTCCCACTCGGTATGTTCAGATTGCGCTGGCCTGTCCTGAGAATTAGTTTTAAAAACTTTTTGGAGTGTTTGGTTTGAGACTCACTACCATAAAGGGAAGATGGGTAACATCTCCAGGAAGCCTACATGCCAATCCTCAGCGACGTTTTGGGCTATCAGGAGTCTGGGCAATCTTGCAGTGCAGGAAAAAAAAAATAGGGGTGACGTCAGTAATGCAGGGTTAGCTTTTTTTCACGGATGGATCAGCATAAGGCTTTTCTCCCACCGACCTTAGCAGAAAGGCTCCCCTCCCCCTGGCTGTAATAGCCAGTAACTGTGCACAGCTAACTCTAGGGCCCTCTCAGGTGGCATCTGTCCCTGGCCACAGGAGGGACTCCGTCTTCTAATTTTCAATTGCCCTCTTAGAGCCTGGCCCCGCCCCCCCACCCCACCCCCACTCCCCCATCCTCCCACCCCCTCCCCCCGCCGCCGCAAGCCAGTCACCTTCTCCCTTCAGCCCTGCACCCAGCTCTTTTCACAGTCCTGTCTTGAACACTCTTAGCAGCTGCAGATTTCGTTGTAGATAAAACAGAAATACCACTTTACTCGCCTGTCTGTACTCATTTAAAACCAAATGCTTCTGGGTATAGTCGTAAAAGTAACAAACAAATGTCCGTCTGTTAAAGTAACACAAAAAGGCTTAAGTTCTAAAGGGCAGGTTATTGAGAACTTGAGATAATCCTTCCACAACGTGCCGATAAAGGGTTTGTTTGCTCCATTTGTCGGTTCTGTTCTGGACTGGCTCCCTTAAGTGAAATTGGGACTTACCCCTCCTTTCGATCTATGGTACCATCATTACTTGTACTCACAGCAGAAGACTTTTGGATTCTGCTCTCAGCGTGTTGTCGGTCCGCCCATCACATGTAACGATTGGCAACTCTCATCATCTGTTTGGGAGAACCTATGCACCATGCAGGGAAGCATGGTGATTTCCTCCCACACACACAGCTAGTAAGAAGCAATGCCAAGATTCAAGTTTCTTCTACCTCCAAACTCCACCCCCTCGTTGTAGGAGGTCCGGACTGGGTTA
The DNA here is from genome assembly GCF_903992535.2 of Arvicola amphibius. Lineage (NCBI taxonomy): Eukaryota > Metazoa > Chordata > Mammalia > Rodentia > Cricetidae > Arvicola > Arvicola amphibius. The sequence goes on from NC_052047.1 coordinate 79,405,863, forward strand.
GGTGTGTAAATGACTCAGGTTTGATGCAAGAAGAAGAGGGACCCGGAAACAGTCTGGTGAGGTTGAGTTCCTGTCTGGTTTGCTTGTTCAGTGGCCTTCTCTCCTGTTCTGGGGTGCTGTAGTTTCCTGGGTTACCTTTAATGGGGGCAGTCCAGTCACTACATACCGGCAAGATTGGTTTGGCTTTTCTGAGGAAGCTCCTCCCATACTATGGCAGGGAAGGCACAATTTCTGGACAAAATCCTGTGTACAGAGCAAATGAGGAGACACTCAAACAGAGAACCCTGTAGACATCAGCCTGTCCCCGGTGTTGTTTGTGAAGACACTGGCATCCAAAAGGCAGGGTGACAGGGTGGTATTTTAGAGAAACAGAAGTGGCAATCAAATGGCTTCTCGAGTGAAGGCCAGCAGCCTTCTTTCTCTCTCAGAGAACCGGGTCTTCAGAAGCCCAGGCCTGGCTTCATAGCCAGGAAGCCTATGCTTTCATTTCAGGTCTGGGTTGGAAGTCCCATTGAAACTCCAGGCTTCTGGGATCTCTTTTCTAAATTCTGCAAATGTTTTTGCCTGCATTAGTTGTGCCAGGCATTATGAGTTTAAAGGGGGATCTTATGATTTCTGTTATTGCTTCTAAAGATGTGTGGTTCTTGACACCACTAAAGAGACAGTGCTGACATGTGTACACATGGCCTTTCCATGTGTGCAGGAGTCCTGTACTCTGAGTGTCTGCTGTGTTCACAGTCACGGTGCTGCAGCATGACACTCTCTGACATCAGGTGGTAGCGCCAGCAGCCTGAACAGCTGCATCTGGCCTTGTGTGCTCACCCTCATACTCCATAACTTTTCAAAAAGCAAAAACAAAGTATTGCATTTGGTATCTTAATCTCCAAAGGTTCTGTCACTGTCACATGCCTGGCCCTCTTGACTGGCCATCTGTGAAATGCATATACCGAGAAGGCCTTTCACTCCTAGCGATCCCAGCAGCTTGTTTTGGAAGCCATGTGGGGACTGTCACGGGGTGGCATGCCCGTAATCTAAGTATACACATTTGGGTGAGTTCTTCTAGGGCACACCTAGGCTTCAAGTACCCTTGCTAAGTGTAATCAGCTTTTCATTGACAAGAGGCCTGACTTACAGTTTGGGACCATTATAATATCTTGTTTGTTTTCTGTAATTTCACTGCTACTGAAGAGTCAGCACACATGATGTGCTCCATACAATTATGCAAGTTAATCCCTAGTGTTTGTCTTTTGAGTATAAAAACACACATTGGTATCTATAATTATTTCCCCCTTCTTTGTATTTGAGCCATGATACATAATTTGTGCTGTGCTCTCTATATGTTGAGGGATGAGAAGGAGCTGGACTCAATATCTTCTTTTAAGTGTCTAAAAGAAAATTAGTAGAAGAGAGCGTGAGAGAGAATAAGTAATGTGTGACAGAGTCTTAGAAGAAAGGGGAGATCTACACAGAATAAAGGATGTGTTTTCAAGACTGAGTTTGGCTTTTAATTCTAGGAGGAGGAGACCAAGAAAATCCCCAAGCGGAAGAGATCACGTGAGGGAGGTGTTACAGAAGTAACATTAAGCATCACATTCTAGAGAGCACTATAGGTCAAGGCAACAGGAAGTGAAGGGGTGTTCTATACAGTTCAGGGAGAACTCCCTTAACCCAATTACAACTCTGGGCCTTCTTCTAGCCGAAAGGACTTGCTGCCAAATCTTAAGGAGCCAGGAAGTGGTTGTTTAATGTCTCCAAAGAATGTGACACTTTCATTGTTGGGTATCAGTGGAAATAGAGAGATGGGTGACTGTCACCGACGAGACGAAGGAAGATGAAGGAGGATGCTGGACAAGTGACTGGGAGGCTGATCTAGAGGCAGATCTGGCAGAAAACTGTAGGGAACAAACAGGGGGAACAAAATGCCATCTCAAGGCACAAACTTCGGTCTGGAAGTCTTGGTAGATAATGAATCCATGCATAGAGGCTGGGATATTGGGAAATCACAGCAAACGGGAGTTGAGTGTGAGTTGAGTGTTTAGTTGTATTGAGTGTAAAGCATTGAGATGGGAACGTCTAGGAGGCAGTGGATTCTATGAACCAGGAACCCAGTAAAGCATCAGGGCCTACAATGCTTTGTTAGATATTTCCATTTCAATTAATGACATTGGTCATAGAACCTCTAGCGCCATGATAATCTCCTTTCAGATGATGGCTCACCACCAGTGTTAAACCTGCCAGGGCTGTGCATTTCCGCTTTCTTTCTGTATTAACATAGGCTTATCTGTAGTTATCCACTGTAGAAGCAGTTCAGTAACTGATAACTACTAGGCATGTGGGTATATTGGAACCATAATGTGTATAACCTGAAACACTGCTCAGTACAGATCCTCACTCCGTGAGACACCATCAAATCCCTATTTTACACAAGAGTAACAAAACCAAAACGTCTTCTAATGCAGGGGCCATGTTAGAAAATGCTTTTAATCCCAGTGCTCAGGAAGCAGAGGCAGGCAGATCTCTGTGAGTTCGAGGCCACCCTAGTCTACAAAGTGAGTTCTAGGAAGTCAGAGCTGTTATATATAGAAACCCTGTCTCAAAGACAAATAAACAGCCTTGTAAGAGGTTCACAAGCATGGCAGGGTGTGAGAACAGCCACACCCACAAGCACATCTAGTTCTATTTTGGATCCACCAGAGGAATGAGAGAATGGTGCGTGCTTACAGAGGATTTATACCTTGGCTGAGCTGGCGGAGGTATGTGTGCACAGGGCCCTGCAGGGCAGTGTTTAACCACAGATGTGATTTGAGATTTCCATTAGAGCACACAAAAGGGATGGCCCATTTCTGCCCACATGACAGATAGGAGCCGTTTCTCAAAAAAAGATAGTTTGACTAAGTCTCCTCAAGATGTCTGCTGATCTCAGACAGAAGAGGAAGAATGTAGAAGCTCTTGTAGCCCCAGCACCTCCCAGCAGCCCACCTTCCCTGGCCTTCAGCAACCATGAAGTCTGTTATGGTGAATGTTAACTATTTAGACTTTGCTAAAGCACTTTAAAGAATGCTACTTTGTCAAAAGTAAAGTGCCCAAGTGAGAAGTGACTCAGTTTACATTTTAAAATTAATGCTATTATTTAAAAAATGCAGCAAGAACATATAAAGAATTGACTAGAATCTCTAGGCTGCAGCTGGAAACTTTTAAAGTGTTCCATGCAAGAGCATTCTCCCACTACACCTAGCTAGGAATCAAAAAAGTAATGACTTGACATACTTTATGAAACTCCTGCTACAGGAATCAGAGGGAAAGTCTCCTTAATGAGAGACACAGTACGTCCATATTGAATTATCATGTGCCCCAAAATTTAACTACTGCTACTTTGGAGCATGCATTTGGAGGATGCATTTGGAGCATGCACTTGGAGCACGCACTTGGAGCATGCATTTGGGGCACGCATTTGTTGTACACCTTCACCTGTTTATTCGTACAGATCATTTAGAAACAAATGGGTAAATTCATAAGAAATTAGGAAAAGTATGGCTGCTGGCCTTCCTGCTGGGTCACCTGTCCCCAGGTGTGAGAGGGACTGTAGCTGTCACCTGTCCCCTGGTGTGAGAGGGGCTGTAGCTGTCACCTGTCCCTGTGTGTGAATGGGAAGGTAACTAAGGACCTCTGTCTGCTTTGCAGGTGTTGGAGAGAATTTGTAAAGACTTTTACTTTGCAGGTAGAAATGCGATACCAGACCATTTTCCTGCTAAACTGAGTGTGCATGGGTTGAGTGGGTGATGTCATAACTGTTTGAGCAGCTGGGTTGCCTCGTGTAATGTTAAGACTTTGCGAATATCCCCCTCCTGTATTCCACTTTGGGATAACACTGATGCATTGTGTATGACCTTGCTGCATGACAAAATGCAATTTGTATGTGACAAACTGGATGTTGTAGTTTATTTACCTATAGTCATAAACTTTTCAATATTTTAGTGTCTTGAATATTAGAAATATATGTATATACATATATGCATGCAGTAACAATAAAAATAGAGGCCTTGATTTTGAAAGAGAGAAGGAAAGGGGAAGTGGGAGAGTTTAAAGGGGGAGGGAAGAAAGTTTGCAATTATATTATAATCTCAAAATTAGAAAAACTAAAAAATCTTTTATTGAATTTGTGTAAATCTTCAAGGACAGGTGTCCCTGAGAATTTAATGTCACTTTGAAGGAGTTCAAAAGTTTTTCAACTATAATATTTCAGTTGTCAAAACCTGTTTTGTTTTTTATTTAAAGGAAAACACTGAATGCCTACAAGCTGTGGAGAGATTTAATTTAACCACATGTAACTTTCTAGACTTATACACTCAGCGCCTGGTTTATTCTCATACCCTATTAGCCCCTGTGTGTGCTTAAAATTGTGCTGAGCACAGTCAGCTAGAGGAATCATTTTAATATTTGTCTTTTACTAACTCATAAATTCTAATGACTCAACATTAGAAAGATAAGCAACAATGTTTTAAATGGTGTCCTTTTATATTCATGTAGCACATGTGTGTATGTGTATAGAAATGTATGTGTATACATTTGTATATGTGTGCATGTGTGTGCACACACAGGGAGGCTAGGAGTCATCCTTGCTATTACTCCACTTGAGCCATCTAGCATCCACTATTGGCCTGGGGGTAGCAAATTAGGTTACGCTGGCTGACCAGCAAGCTGCGAGAATTCTTTTGTTTCCTCCTCTCTAGTGCTGGGATTACAGACATACATCGCTACAGCCATGCATTTTCCTGTAGGTTCCGGGGATCAAACCCAGGGTCATATGCTTGTTTAACCATTTCCCTATCCCCTATCAGCCATTCTCTCTCTTCTTCCCACCGTGTGTGTATGTGTGTTTTGTGTGTATATGTGTGATATATACCATGTTTGGAATGAGCTATATATGTGTGTTGCATGCACTTCACTATGCAGGTAGGTGCTCATGCCCATATGTATCAGAAACCAGAGAAGAACTTTCTTTGAGACAGGGTGTCTCACCACTTCCTCATCATTTTGGTGAAGCTGGCAAATGAAAAGTCTCCTGGGATAGACCGCCCCCAACCCTCTAATCCTGGGGTTACAGTTATGTAACCATGCTTTTTTTGTGTGGATGATAGGAACTCAAACTCAGATCCTCTTGCTTGCACAGGAAGTACTCTTACCCGGTGACTTTAGGCCCCTCTCAGTTTTATACAGAAAATAATTCCACAGGGAGTTTAATGTCATCAACTGTTGATTAAGTTCAACTGACTTGCAGGAAAACAAATTGTAGTCAATGGAGAATAATTCTCTTTTAATAGTGAAAAAAACTCAAAAAGTTTAAACTTTAAAACTATTAAGTTTCAGCCAAGAGGTGAGGGGGGGGGGTGCACGCCTTTAATCCCAGCACTTGGGGGACAGAGGCAGACAAATCTCTGAGTTCGAGGCCAGGTGATCTACAGAGCAAGTTCCAGGACAGGCTCCAAAGCTACACAGAGAAACCCTGTCTCAAAAAAACAAAACAAAACAAAACAAAAACACAAAATCTTTTAAATTTTAAAGGTCTTTTACTAATGTTAAGACTCTCTAATACGATGCCTTCCACATCTCTCTATTGGCTTTGATTTGTAATATAGTTAATAGAGAATCAGAAATCCCTCCATTATAGTTGTTACTAAGCTCTGAGACTGCTCGGCAATTTTCTGATCTTCAATTAGCTGTATGTATGGAACATAGCTATGAAAACAGCACAGCGCCTTCCTGCTTTCTTTCATTTTTACATCCCTCTTTTCCCTCTCCTCCACCTTCCCTTCCTTTTCAGTTTCTCTCCCTCCGTCTAGAAAGCTGCTCTGAATTAGCGACTGCACGGGAGGATTTTAGCCGATGACTGCTTCCGAAGACGATGACAAATGACGGAAAAACTGATGGGCAACGTTTGGAAGTCACTCGTCAAGTTCACTATTCATAAATGTTTTTCATGCAACCGTGCACTGTACTTACATTTCGTTTTTTTGGGGAAGCGATGCCTCTGTCAGGGAAAGAATGCTAGCTAGAATTTCTGAGTTTCAGTTTCCACAAGGTAACTAAACTAGGAGTTCCTGGAGCTCCCTGCGGCTGGGAACCCCCATGAATTGAAAAGCCAATCCACAGGAATGCAAGAAACATACTTAACTATGTCAAAAGCAAATGTACTGTCCTGTAATTTAGATGCTAAATATTGACGTCATAGTAATCACAACACCTTGCGTTTCCCTAGCACCTTAGAGGTTTGACTGAGCACACATCGCTCCCCGCTCCCCGCCCCCTGCCAACAATCCCACAAACTGGCCAACTGCACTCATTTGGAAGTGAAGACCTCACACTTCATGCAGAGTCTTTGGTCAGCGTCCTGGTGCTGGGTGCTTCTCATACTCAGTTGACCTGTCTCCTAAGATTCCTCCTTCCTCCTTCGCCCTTGCGTCATCACCGTGTTTGAGCTGTTGATAGATCCTATCACTTTTCGTTCTGCATGAGAGTCAAAAAATTGGCATAAGGTGTTCTTCAAAATTGTGCTTCATTTCTACTAATGCGTCATGCCCACTTGCAATTTCTGCATGGTTCTGTGCTTGTTCATGCCCTGTTTTTCTGCCTTTCCCACTTTTCCTCTTGTTTTGCAGCATTTTCTTATCTTCATTGTTCTTTATAATGTGCTTCAACTGCTCATTTCATAAGATATGGGGAAATACATTGGCAAACTTCAAAAATATTTAATTTCCTTTTTATTTAAGTTGCACTATTCGTTGTGTGTGTACGCGTGTGTACCTGCATGTGTATGTGCGTGGGTGCATGTGGGTGTGCATGTGTGCATGTATGTGTGTGTGCATGTGCACGTGAGTGTGTGTGTGTGTGTGTTTGCCACAACCTGAGTGTGGAGCGCAGAAGACAGCTTGCTGGAGTCAGTTCTCTCTCTCCATCATTTGGATCCTGAGAATCAAATTCAGGTTTTCAGGCTTAGTAGCAGTCACCCTCATCCTCTGAGCCATCTTGCTGACCCAAGATTTACTTTAGAAATTAAAAACATGTTTTTTTTTTTTATTTTCCTTTTAGGCCATAGCTGCTGTCAGTCTGACAGGCTTAAAAATACTTGCAAGAAAAATTAGGATCAAAGGAACTGATTCAGCTGTTGGGACGGTCAGCAAAGCCTGTGGCAACATGTGGCCACTCAGCTGCTGGGTCTATAGGGGTCATTGGGTCGTTTCTATAGTTTAAAGAGAAGTGCACAGTTAAGCTCAGTAGATTTTGAAACAGCAATTCTGAAACAAGACAGCGAATTGTACACACACACACACACACACACACACACACACACCAGGGGTGGTTTGTTCTTTACATAATACCCTTTATCCAAACTATTCTATCTGGGGCAAGACTCGTGAGCATCAACTTTTAAGGAGAAACTGTTCCACACAGCAAATTATCCACTGAGGAACGTTGTTGGTCGAATGAATGGAATGTGGAACGTGACCTGAGTAGATCAGTCTTGGATGGCACGGTCGCGTTCCCCAAGGAAACTTCTATGCACGGTGTTATTTTCCTTCCCCAAGAAGGAGGGAACATTGTGTCACTCCTTATTTCTCACAGTGGAAAGTTTCTGGGCTCCAGCAGAAATCCCTGCAAAGCCCGTTCAGGCTTTGCGACCGTCACGTGACATCGGGGAAAGTCCCAGATTTCAGTTGAGCAATGGGTCTTTGGTTATTGTCCTATGTTGTCGGTTCAGAGAACGTCACTGGGAAGATAGGTTGATTTCTCAACCCAGAGATAACAAACCTCTCGGAATCACAAGTGCTCTCAATGAGCAGGCGGGTTAGTTTGTGGGTTGCAAGGCAGCTGTAGTAATTGGACTTTGAAAGGATGCAGAAGCTACCTGCAAAAACTCTTTTCTTGAGTCAACAAAAGTTTGCTCAGCCAAGGCAGAGCAGAAAGCTGAGCAACTTGGTGAAGAGGAGGGCATCAGTGGTCAGGTAGACTTATTTGGGTTCTCACCTCACAAACCTTTTTGAACACAAACCTAGTAATATGTCTGACTCAGGGGAGAGACAGTTGAGTGAGAAAGGTCCCAGATGGGCAATTATGTGACCTCACAATTTGCCCATGGCATAGGATTGTCCTTAAACTTTTGGCTTTAATAAAAAGAGAACCCCAGTTTTGTTGGGCAATATGTATGGTAATAGCCACGAAATATTCATAATGTTGCTCGGGTGCAGAAATATAAGATAGATACAATAAAAGGAGAGTAGTCATGTTTCAAAGTCACATATTCAAGGTCTGCTGCATGTTAAAGCAGCCACTGAAAGAGAGGGTGCAAGGGAAAGGGGGTTGCTAATTGTGTCGTCTTTCTCTTTTTAGTTTTGTGGATGCTTTTGAAAACTCCTCTTTAGAGCAGAGAAAGTTTAGAATTCCTTGGACTTTCTTTTGAGAAGAGATTAGACATTTGTTTCTTCTGCGGCTTACCCTCTCTCCTCTCTCATGATGAGCCAAGAGGTAGGATGCAGCCGTCGTCACGGGTGAGCTGCCGTGGCAGGGAGCTCAGCTATGCAGAACACACCGGCAGCCAAGCAGACCTTTCCTGGACAGTGACTTCTGAACAGAATCTAAGTGTGAGCTTTAGAGAATTTCCGAGGGCACATAGCTTATGGACAGGAGTGCTGACCTCATGGCATTCACCCGTCACACTCACAGGAAGTTCTGCTAAGCAAGAGAAGGCCCCCAGATCAGTTAAGAGTACCCTTAAACAGAGCAGATAGTAGTTAATTAATACCCAGACATTTGGATAAAAGACGTCAAACATGCCAGCTTAGTGGCGTCATCCTTAACAGATAGAGGGAACAATTAAATCATTAAGGCAGTGTCTGCCTGAGGAAGCAGCCTGGTATAGCCTGGTCCAGGTGCAATGGTCTCCAAGGAAAGAAGTGTGCTGCACAGAACGAAGTCTCCTTCACCCTCTAAGTGTCCAGCATAGATTTCTGGGCTGTCTTGTATAATAATCTGGACATGCACTGAATTGCTTCTAACTTGTGGGACCAAGAGGAACCATGACATAAACATACAACACACACTCCAATCCAGGATAAGTGGCCATTTGGGATCATGACTGATAAGGCTGGCTTTGCACCTCCTGTCTGGACTCTGTCTATCTAATGTTCTATCATTATAATCACTATTATTGTTCTACAGCAAACACATCTGGTCATCTGTTGGTCCCAGATGCCTGCTGGCTTGCCCAGGACTGCTTTTCTTACAGAACTTGCGTCTGCTTCTGGATGTTCTAGTTGTGAAATAGATTGGCATTTTCATTTACTGAAAATGGCAGGAACAGCCATGAGTTTCTTGATTTTGCATAGGGAAAGGATACTAGGGACAGTTACTCAACCAGGGATGTCCTACATTTGTGGGATAAAGGGAACTCACCATGCCAGGGTCAAAAGAAACCACTTTTGTAGAGTTCACAGTCCCTAGACAGATGTTTGAAAACTCCCATTGACTCCAAATTTGTCGCAAAATGACCATATCTATAAATTATTCCACAAAATAAAAACCATTGCAAAAGCCAAGCAAATGTATTTAAAAGCCATGCTAGGAGTGATCCTCACTAGTGTTGCTGAATATCTTTTTTTTTTTTAATTCTAGAAAAAGCAATGAGAACTTACTATGTCAAGCATCTATTGAATGTTAGGTTTTCTTGTAAGCACAAATAGTGAATGTACACATGGAACTATGAGTACCCCCCCCCGAAAATGCTTGTGCCAAATATGCTATGATATAATTTGGGGGGTGTGGCCTCTTCATAAGAATTTTGTTAACTTTCTCTTTCCAGAAGTACAGAAAAGTTCCGTACAGTAACAGGTGGGGGTGACCTTGGTAGCACTCTACCGAGTCTGCATGTGCAGGATGACATTGGCCCAGGTGGTAAACCTGTGTGGGCCTCCATACATTCACCTTGTAAAATGTGGGAACCACGAGAGAATGGACGAACTTTCCACATGTTCACTACGTAACTGTAGGGAGTGCTGAACTCACTCCAGTGTCCTCAATGAGACTCTTTGGTGACCCCTGTTATAGACAAGGTATCTTTGCTTGCACCACGTCAGCTTCCTGACCCAAAGACTCACGCCTGGGAAAGAGAGCTTCAGAGAGCTCAGCAGCTTCGTACTTCTTACCCAGATCACTGCCCTCTGGTTGCGTCTTCAGAGACTTCCTGAGACCCCGAAAGGAGACAGATTCAACTCCATTCTGCCCTCCACACTTTGGTGACTGACCCTTGGCCCCATTAAAAGCCTCTCAGAGCACTTCCACCACCTCTTATTTTTCCTTCTGCGCTGGGTCTTGGTCCTCCTGACAATGTCTTGTTTGCTAATTGCCTATATAGTACTGGCCTAGTTTTTAAACACCCTTCATTTCCTTCCCTGTATAGTCCGGATGGCCCATCCAGTGCTGGCTCCAGCGAAACCCCACCACAAGTGATAGAAAACGCCGCTCCCTTCTACTGCTCTCTTTCTTCCCCACTGTCGTCAAAGCGGACATAGCTATGACAGCCCTATCATTTTCTAGGTGCACAGTCTTTGGCTCTTCACAGTCCCCTAAACCATCCTCATCTGACACGGAGGGAAGCAAACGTGTTGCCTTGGTGTTTAGCATATATAGAAGTGTTCCAGCTTCCTCAAAAGAGACAAGAATAGATGTCTATTCCTCTTCCCAGGACGATTGGATCTGGACTTAACTGGTAGTTCAGGCTGTGCCTCGTGTACTTGCGACCACTTTGGTGAATTTTATCAGTATAACTGACAGCTGAGGTAATTAGCTTAGAGAGATAAAACGTTTGCTTGGACGTAAGGTCTGGAGGTTCCAGCTTACAGTCAGTTATCTCTGCTGTGCTGGGCTTGTGGGGAGGCAGCGTATCATGACGGGGAGCACACGGCAGAGCTAAGCTGCCAATCGCACGGTAAAGAACTAGAAAGAAAAAGGAAGAAACTGGGACCTCACAAGCTCTGTGGTGGTTTGAAAGAAAATGGGCCCTCAAAAGGAGTGGCACTATTAGGAGGTGTGGCCTTCTCGGAAGTAGGTGTGGAGGAAGTATGTCACTTTGGGGGTTTTGCTGTCTTATTCTCAAGCTTCACTCGGTGTGACAGTCAGCTCTCTGTTGCCCGCAAGATGCAGGACTCTTAGCTGCTTCCGCACCACAGCGGCCTGTACCCCGCTATAATCCCTGTCATGATGACAGTGGACTGAACTTCCGAAACTGTAAGCGGCCCAACCCAATGAAATGTTACCATGGTCACGGTGTCTCTTCACAGCAACAGAAACCCTAAGACAGTCTCCTTTAAGTTGCATCCCCACTTACCTAAAACCCCTTCCACTAGGATACACTTTTAAAAAAAATCTACGTTCTCCCAACAGCACCACTCTGAAGAGCGCACCTCATAAATACACAGACCTTTGAGCCCACTCAACACTTGCCGTGTAGGAAGTTTTGAGTCACTCCCTACTCCCTACTCGTCCCCCAGGAGAGTGACTTTCACCGGGGTCTGTTCTCAAACTCACCTAGACTGCCTGTCTCTTTACTTCATTTATAAGAAAAATGATTACCGGTGCCACATAGAACCACAAAAATGACAGATTTGGGTCTGTAGAGATAACTTAGCAGGCCAGAGCGCTGGCTGCTTTCGCAGAGAACCGGTGCTCAGTTCCCAGCACCCACATCATGTCTCACAAACCTCTGTAACTCCAGAATCTGATGTCCTCTTCTGGCCCCGTGGGCATCAGGCACACATGTGGTGTACAGACTGGTGACTGGTTAAGGTTTAATGGAGACTTCTTCCCTACCAGTACCATATGCTGTTACTTTTAAAGGGGTTTTAAGTCTGTAAGTAAAAATAAATTGCTTTGTTGCAAGAAACACCAAAAATGGAAAAGCTGAAAGTTCAAAGCTAACACTAACACCTCCTGGACATTGCTAGCAGCTTAGCTGTTTGGAACGGTGTAAAGATTTATTAGCTGTGTGGTTTACACGTGCGGGGAAGGGTAGTCTATCCCCTTACTGTTAGTCTCCACTGTCTGTGAAATTTTTAAGTTTCAACAGCCAGCCGTGCAGGTGGGTGGGGTCAAATACTTTGAAGTCTTTGTTCTATTTGGAAATTCATATGCCACAAAGTGAAATGCACTTCAGTTTAGCATGTTGGTTTGGGGTAGTAAAACCTCTTTTTCCAATGTTAAAGTTGTGGTAAACATTTTACTTTTGAAATTTTAGAAACGGAACAAAAGATATGATGAGGAGGGAGGGAAGCAGTGATGGCTTACGTGTATTCTAAGTCGTGTTTGTAAGCTTTGAGTTGGTCACTCTCAAGGAGCATCTTGTTCAAGCTTAATATTTTGAACTTACGTTTTATTTTAGAGTATTATTTTTTATTTTTTGATGTTTATTAGTCTTTTATTTTATGTATATGGTGTTTTGGCTAAGTGTATATCTGTGCCCCACATGTGTGCAGTGTCAGGACAAGCCAGAACAGGTGATGGATCCACATGGGGCTGGAGTTATAGATGATATAAGCCTCCATATGAGTTCTGAGAATCGAACCTGTGTCCTCTGGAAGAGCTGCCCTTATCTTAAGCTTGGAGACACCTCTACAGGCCCTGAATTTTTTTAATGGAGAAGTTAAGGCTGGTCTTGTAGGTTTGAATTTATATGACTATGAATCATCGTTTTGAAGGGTAACAATAACTCTAGTTGCAATTTTGTCTTGCTTAAGATAGGGCACTATTATATAGCTCAACCAGCCTTGAACCGTGGTCCTCCTCAGCCTCCTGAGTGCTGGAATTGTAGACATTAAAGAATGGTAGATGTCCAGAAGCTTGCAAAAACTCTTCATAGAGATTCTGTGCCATCTTCTGTCCTCGCTCCATGGTGCCATCTTATCAGAAGAGTTGTGTGCCTTTACGCCGGTGTCTTTGCCTCTTATTAACCCTGGCCAAAGAAACTTGTTGTTTTAATTGGCTAGAAATGTGACAGCATGGAAATCAAGTCGTTCACAATACTATATGGAAGCTTTGTAAGAAAGTGTATGGCCTGCGATATTTGAAGGCCATGGAGGTGTGAGGAGAGGGGGTCCTCACAGTGGACATAGGGCAGCAGACAGGGGCACAGCCAGGGCAGAGAACGGGCGACCTGAACGAACCCCGTAGTCTTAGTCTTGTTGCATGTGCTTGCTAAGTTGATGTGCTACTGAAATCACAAGGGCCCATGAGCCATTATACTCCCCCTGTACTTCTTGATTAGTTTCTGTCCTTCCTTCAAGGGTAGGGGTGCGAGGTGAGGGTCTTTGAAAGGCTGGTGATATCGTGTGTCTTGATTTCCGTGTCGTGTACACAGATATATGTGGGTACTGAAACATTCCTAAAGCTACACGTGTGTTTTCCTCTGTGTTCTTTCCTACGTGGAATTGCGCTGTAAAAGTAAAAAAGAAAAAAATTTCAAGACTATGTACGGTGCTGCTCGGTGGACAAGGTAGATAGGGGGTGGCCAGTGGGATGATTTAGCAGGGGAAGCTATTTGCCTTGCAAGCCCAAGAGTCTGAGCTGAAGCCCTGGTGTTGTGTAAAAGTGGAGCAAGAGAACCGGCTCTACAAAGTTGTCCTTAGGCCTCCGCACACCTGCCGTGGCACACATGCCGTCCCCCATTCATAAGGAAGGAAGGAAGGAAGGAAGGAAGGAAGGAAGGAAGGAAGGAAGGAAGGAAAGAACTAATGAGCAAGTCACAATGTCCTCTGAAAGCTCACAATCTCCTATAAAGTAGTGGGCATCAGAGTCAAGCAAGCAACCTGGTCTTTCTTTGGAGATAAAGAGTTACAGGAGCCAGGCTGTGGTGGCGCACGCCTTTAATCCCAGCACTCAGGAGGCAGGCGGATCTCTGAGTTCAAGGCCAGCCCGGTCTACAAGAGCTAGTTCCAGGACAGGCTTTAAAAACTACAGGGAAACCCTGTCTTGAAAAACAAAAAAAAAAAAAAAAAAAAAAAAAAAAAGAAAGAAAGAAAAAAAAAGAAAAGAAAAAAGAGTTACAGGAGCTCTTGAACTCAAAATGATACTCCTCTTATTGTTGCTGCAATTTACACTAGCTCATTTCAAATTAGATACAGAGAGAGTCTGAGAGAAGCTAGCGACAAAATAACACCCCGTGTTTAAATTGCACGAGGGGATGCCTCATATTTTCACAGACACTCGGCAACTACAGAAGGGGCAGAGAAACTGTCCTCTTGCACGGACTCACAGGTCCCCTCCTTGCCTGTTCCCATGTATCTTCAGCTTGCTTATTCAGAGGAACCATAGTCAGGTAGACACATGAAAATGAGCGAGAGCATGGGTTCTGTGGAGCAAGAAAGCTCACAACTCGGAGAGTAAAGCCACAAGATTCTGCCAATCATCAGGCAGCTTCCTGAGTTCCTGCGTCTGCCCAGCCTTCTGAGCCCTGGTACTTACACATACCATACCCTGAAACCATTCATTGTGTTGCTCTCCTAGCAGAGATAGTTTACTTTCATAAAGTTTGGAAGAACCTTATACATACATTTCATTTTTCGGGATAGTTTACTCAATCAGCAGACATTAATTTTTTCCTGTATATTGTTCCACTTTTAACTCTGGGTTACATAGGAAGTATAATCTCTGTCCCTAAAGACATTAAAATCCAGACTTCATTCATTTCATTCCATTTCTAAGACTTGAGTCCCGTGTGGTTTGTGAATGTCCTATTACCGAGGACAAGGGCGGTGTCAAAAGGCCTTGAATATGTTAAAAGCATGTGGAGCTATCACCCACCCATACCTTTGCTTGGCAGTGCACCTTGTCATTCATTCCCACACGGTCTATGACATACTTTGTCTTACTTGAATAATCATGAGAGCACAGCCTTATTTCCCTTTGTGATTGCTTGATAAAGGCAAGGCAATAGACAAGCTTCAAGTTGCTATGTTCATATAGAACCAAATAAGTGTCAAGAATCTGTGTGCTCTTGACAGTTTTTGTGGACATCAACACTGTTTGCTGTAAGCTTAATAGTTGCAGGGTGTATAATTAAAGCTGAGTGCCCCTTCTCTGAATTGCTTGAAACTAGAGCATTTGGAGATTTGGGGGTTTCACGGTGAGATATGTGCTTAGATGTCACCAACTGAACAATCTGAATCCAAAAACGTCCCAAGTCTAAAATGCTTTGAAATCTAAAATTTTTTGAGCACCATGGTGGATCTCAAAACTTTTCAGATCTTTCCAAGATGGGATGGATGTTCAGCGATCTTATTGTTACAGCCATTTGCATTTACAGTGAAGCGGTAGTGTAAGCTGTCTTTATTGTCAAAGCAACTTGTCTTCTCAGATTTAATTCGCACTTGGGAAAAGAGAAAAGAGGAAAACCTGTGTGTCCCTTCCTGGGAGGCCGCGTCCGGTGTGAATGCTGATTTGAAGGTGGATATTGGCACACTGTGTTATGCAGATAAGACAGGGAGGCAACTCAAAGGAGCATGGCACCTTCCCGTTCTCCAAGTCTCTGCACCCTTGGGTCTTCCCAAATCCAGCTCATGGCTCAGTGCTTCCAGCTTATTCTTAGGATCAATTCCTACATCTGGAAAGGATTTGAGACTAGGGTGAGAATACCTTGATTTTGAAAACAGGAGACTGTGGAAGGCAAGGTGGGAAGGACAATCTGGAATGAAGCCCATTATCGGGGGCGAGGGGTCCCCATGGAAAGTCTCAAGTCATTGGCTGGCTCAGGAGGAGAGAAGACCCTCTGCATCTTCCTTGTCTGTTTGTTTGTGCTCCCACACATAAACTGAGAGGCCAAGACATGCTCCCCACTGTTGATGTCTATCATTCTACAAGACCATGGAGTAGAGAGAGTAAAGCTATGAGCCAGTTTTCTCCTAGAAAACTTGCAGGGATAGTTCACTTTAATAAATTCTGGAAGAACCTAATACATGCATATATTTCATTTTTCAGGACAGTTTACTCAAGCAGCAGAAATTAAAGTCTTCCTGCATACTGTTACACTTTTAACTCTGGGTTGCATAGGAAGTATAATCTCTGCCCCTAAAGATGTTAAAATCCAGACGTCATTCATTACTCTCCACTTCTAAAAGTGAGACTTGAGTCCGGTGAGACTAAGTCTTTTCTTTCAGTCGGATGATTGTCTTAGCTATTTGTTATAGTAGTAAAAGCTGATAAACACATCCATAAACTATGATCCTGAGAGACAAGCAAATATGAAATTGTGTCTAAGCTATTGGAAAAGAAAGAGCACGGGTAGAGAAATTGGGTCTTCTTGGAGTATTCTCTTGTTCCCACTTTTCTTTGTTGAAACAACTGATTACAGCCCCTCCCCAATTCTCTTCACTTCTTTCTGATGGTGAATTATAAGTTTAGAGTCCCCTGTGTGCCCAGTGCTGTGTACATTATACCCTCTTCAAGCAAGGAACATTGCTCATTGACATGTTTGATTGCAGGGCTATCTGGGGAGCCTGGCCATGTGGAGGTCAGGACATCTCTTCCTCCTACTTCCAGGAAATGTAAAAAGGGGGTTAAGCCTTTGTGTGCTAAACTGTTTGCAAACCTTCAAATAACAAGGCTACATGTGTGCTGCATTTCTTCAAAGCAGTGCTGACCTTTACACCCACATCTATAGTTGAGAGATCGTTTATGAGAAAAAGGTGGAGTTGGGAGACATGTGTAATTGTGTAATTTCTCTAAAGTTCTTTTTCTTCCCCCATGAAACATAAATTTTGGTAAATATGAAATGGGTGAATTAAGTCCTTACATGTTATTTCTTTCATTACTACCACCCTAGACCTGCTCTCAAATATTACTGTGTGCTTTTCTAGCCTCATTTCTTACTCTAAAATAACAGCAAAGAGATTTTCTTTGTATTTGTTTTTCAGCTTAAGTTTTTTCGGAGTTACTGTGGTTTTGGGGTAACATGTATGTCCCCCAGAATAATCTCAGGTTATGACTAAATAGGTGTATATGCCTTTATGAGCTTGTATATGGGGGCTTAGGGAAATTTTAACCTTTGTGTATTTTGCACTGTTAAATAAATGAGAGGTTTTTGGAACTCCTAGAATTCTTTTCTGAACTTCGAAAATTGCCAGGTGATGTTTCTTATGTCGACATAGAAAACTTTTATGATTCATCTCGGAATAAAGCCAGTTGCATGAGAAGAAATATTCAGAGTCCTGTTTGGAGTGTCTGACAAGGGCAGAAATGTGGCACTTGGTAGTCTTGCTCCGGGTTAGAAAGATCAAACTGGGTCATTCACTTCAGCAGAGGACTCAGACAAATGATTCATTATTGATCAAGGTTAACAGTAATGCATGGTGTAAGCCATGACAGCAGGCAAAAATGATGCTTAACATCTGGAGTGAGCCTGAGACTCTGGATGCTCAGCCCAAAACTCCTTTCAATGTCTGATTCATCAGAGTAGATACCAGATGAATATACTTATTGTATATATTTAACACACTTAGATGTGTGTCCCAAATAAACTTCTGAAATCCTAACTTACCTTTGTTTACTGGCAAGCACCCATGTATGCAGACCAACACACAACCTAGATTGCAGTACCAGCATTTTGCAAATTTTCTCATTGGCTGTTAGTACACTTATTGTGTACTACCTAGAAAAGATGCCTGTGCAAGACCTTTTCTGAACACACAGGAACGTGGCAATTGTCTACATAGGCGTTCTTTTTTAGAGAAATCATCTTTGAAGTCTATGGGTTTAAAAGTAATTTTAAGGAAGTAATAGATGAATTACAATTGAATTACTGTCCAGGAAATGCATATTATAGCTTCAGACAGTCAGGGTGGACCTCTTCAGCTAGGAAAGTCTGAGCACTTCCTGGAGGGAGTAATCACCATTCATTTAGCGATACAATTTTTTGTTTTATAGATTTTAACTGAATTAACCGGTAGGAGGGCAGAGTAATAGATGAACTTCAAAGTCCCCTTACTAGTGGAAAGTAAGCCATTTTTTTCATAAAATATGATAACATGACTAATATGATAGCTTGACTTTAAGTACATGACAAAAATTATAAGGAAGACAAACCTTAAATATCCCATTAAAGAATAGTTTGGGTTTTCATTGGCCAGGGAACTAAATATAAACTGCTATCTCAAGATAGACCGTAAAGAACAAGCCCATTTAGCCTTGAGTTGTAAGAGTCACTGGTACTCAACAATGATAACAGAAGGTGCTACATCCTTTCCATCCGATTGGTGTATCTATCTCTAAAACACCTTTCAGCTGCAATGGTCCCTGTCTCTCACACTTACTGGCTATCTACTTCCAAACTATTGCCTCCAAGTTAGGACTTGAAAATGCAATGTAGGGCTTGAGTTGTGAATCAGGATAACACACTTTAGGAATATGGAGGCCTGGCTCAGTAGTTAACCAACTTTGCCCATTCTTTTCCCATGCCCGCCTGAGAAGATATTTGGTACTACCTGAAGAAAACGTTGGAGGGCATCCTGAGCCATGTTACTAGCATCTAGAAAATAGAGGCTAAGGATGTTGGTGAATATTCTTCAATGCGTAGGGCAGACAGCCCCACCAGGAATGGCCTTCGCTTGAGATGTCAGTCTTGTGGGTGCTTAGCTTCTCCATTGCTAAGCCAGCTCTGTTCAGCTCATGCTTTTTCATCTTCCTTTACATAATGATTGAGTTGGGCTCTGGGCTTTGTTCCTTCATTCCTGCTGCTTTGCAGGTAATCGTTCCCTTGCTGGGTTTTGCGTGTGCCCAGAAGTCCCACAGCCAGCGCATAACTTGGCATTCCTGCTCCGCTGCACTCCGGCCAACATTCCACCTCCACCTGCACCGGCTTGTTCCACCTGAAAGCTTACCAAGTGAAAGCAAGAGCCATGTGAGGACACCTTAATTATACCCACCCAGAAACTTGCTTACAGAGAGTCGGTACGGCCCCAAAATTAAAGATTAGCTCTTGCACTGTTGTGAAGGAAAGAAAGAAAGGAAGGAAGGAAGGAAGGAAGGAAGGAAGGAAGGAAGGAAGGAAGAAAGAAGAAGGTGGAGGAGGAGGAAGAGGAGGAGGAGAAGAAGGAGGAGGAGGAGGAGGAGGAGGAAACAAAACACAACTTAAGCACAAAACATGTGCTTTTCTTCTTCCTTCTATTTGTCCCCCCTTCCTGGCAATTCAAGGGCACTACTGGGTAACTAAATATTCCAGAGTACCAATCTCTGAACCAGAAAAAAAAAAAAAAACCATCTGCTTGGAGTCCAGCTTGTCCACAGAGAGAGGGCAGCTGCTCTACTCTGAAATCAGGAGCAGCCTGCCCAAGGGGGAAAGTAGATTTGGTATTACACAAGCGAACAGCCATTCACCCCATCTCTGCTTCGCAGCCCTTTAAAACAATGTTGTTTATGTGCATGGCCGACAAAAAGCAAGCCAAGTTCTCTGCCAGGCAAAGGTCACTCCAGCACGGGTGGGGACAGGCTAACCTGACCCAGCAGCTTTCTGAGCAGTCACCCTGCCTTTGGTCACACATGGAGGGGTTACCAGAGTCCTGGAACACAGCTGCACACTTGTTGCTTGTTCTTTTCGTGTTTGAGCAGAGCAGATGACCAAAGGTCCTGGTGGCAGTAGAGGCCACCTTGGAAAACAAATCTGCCTCTAGCATGACTTTGGTGACATTTGCTCCTCCAGCCCATGGCTCACATGTGTCACGAATCATTCATTTCTCAACCTCAGCGTCGTATGTGCTGATAACAGGAGCTGGTGTGCAATGGGCATGCAGGAAATATTTGTGGAGAGAATGAGTAAGTTCATAGTGAGATGGGATTGATGGGATTCTTAACCAGTTTTCTTGTTCAATGGAGGCCCATGGAGGATTATAACTGCTGAAGGGGAAAGGTTGGTCCCACGATCTACTTGGCATCATAAACGGTGTGCCTCCTACAGACATCTGACCATCCAGAAGGGACATGCAGATCACTGTGCAACTGGCGTGCCACTCTGTGTAGTTCTGTGATCGGCTTTTAAAAAGTTGGGTGTATTGTGTGTCTGTATATGTACTTGCTTCTGTGTACATGCATGTTGGTGAGTCCACACTTACGTGATCCCGCCAGGTCAGGGTCCCACTGAACCCAGAGCTCACTCTTTGACAGTGAGCTCCAGGGATTTACTTTTCTCTGCCCTCTTTCCCCAGCAAGGATTACAGCCCCCAAAATATGCAGCCTTGGCTGCCTTCAAACTCACAATCCTTCTGCGTCTTTCTTCTTAGTGCTTCCTATTGGCATGCACTGTCACAATCCTCTGTGACCAGTTTTCTTAGAGCCCCCTCCCCAGCATGGCTTCAGTTTTAAGCTACGCAAAATCATCATCATCCTCAGTTTGAAAAATGGAAACAGTCAATAAGTTATGAGGTTACAGTTCCCAACATAACTGCTAGTTTGAAAATAAGCAGATTGGGAGATATCTCAGCCAGTAAAGTTCTTGCCATACAAGAAAGAGGACCCAAGTTCAATCCCCAGCACTCACATAAAAATCCCAAAGTCATGGCTTGCTAATTTATCTTAGTAATCTCAGTGCTGTTAACATAGAGACCAGCAGATCCCTGAGGCTCACTGGCCAGCTAACCTTGCCTACTGGGTGGGTGGTTTTCAAGACCCAGAGAGAGTGGGGCTCTGACTCAACGCAACAAGCCGGACTGTTCTTGGTCTCCACAAGCACATGTGCGTATGGCTGCACATGAGCACACACATGCTTACGCCTGAACTTATCATGTCCATACAACAAAACACATGTTTTAGAATGTTTGCCATCACAAAGACTTACTATATTTGCTTGTCCCATATTATTAGCTATTGTTCTAACAATAAGAATTTAATGTAACTGTTCCTGTGTATCTATTAATAAGTTTCAGCCACCAAACTAAGAATAACCTTAAATAATTAGATAAATCTCAATCAAATTTAATGTGACTCTACCTCACTAAGTATCTGACTGGACTCCTCTTGAGTGTGTATGTGTTTCCCAATAGAAGGCCTCAGTTTTCTTACCTGTGATTGCTGTGTGCCTTGAGCTCTGTTGAAGTTGGGCTGCAAGGAGTTGCTAGACTTTGCTGACAGGAGGTTCCTGGAAAAGCCCAGTGTCTGCAGTGCAGTTTAATGGCTGTGTCTTCCGGAAGGGGCACGGAAACCTTCCGAAACCTTCTTTTGCCATGATTTCACCTGTCAAATGCAAGGACAATGATACTCAAGGCCTAGGGGATCCGCAGGGGGAGGCTGTGCAGAGAGGGCCAGGTACACAGGAAATGCTTAGCAGTATTGACTGTTTACTATTGCTGCTGTGTGGTTTCTGGGTCACTGAAGCCTAGGATGGCAGAGGCCACAAGCCACACATCCTAACTTTGGACACTTACACACTGTTAGTTCCTATTAATTTGTGTTGTAAGTCTGTGTGTGGCTCAGGAGTGGAACTCCTGGCTAGTATTTGCTAAGTGCTGCTGAATTCTGCCACAAGTGAAATGAAAATGGGTGGGGGGATCTTTTTATTTTTTATTTTGAGACAGGGACTCAATATGTAGCCTTGGCTAGCCTGCAACTCACTAAACTGATCAGGCTGACCCTCCTCTCGGCTTCCTGAATGCTAGGATTGAAGTGAAGGTGTATGCTCTTGTGCCTGGCGAGAACAATGTCTGATTTCCTTCCGTACATGTTTTAAGTAGAAACTGTGAGTAGTAATTGTGTTAATAACACAGAATAAAAATTAGCATCATCTACTTCTTTTTACATGCTTCCTATTGTGGCTATGAGAAAATTTCAAGCTACACTCATATTCACCTTACATTTCTATTGGAAAGCAAAATGTCAACTAAGCTATTGGAATATTTGTCATGAGGGTCTGAGGAATATGCTGTGTTTGCTAGAGGTCACATAGCTTCCATCTCCTCTGCTTCTAGCCGTTGGCCTTTGAGCCTGAATCTTCCACATGTTATGCTCTGGGTCTGTGATGATGGACATTAACGAGAGAAGAGAGTAAGTTTCTAGGTCAACATAATCTCCTTTTGTTTTCCGATACTCTGCTCTTGCCCAAGAAATGTAATATTTAATCATGATTAGCTTCCCAAAATGAACTGAAATCTAGTGACTTATCCTTCTGAAAGCCCACAAAGGAATGGCTACTGAATATGTCTATGGGCTATACTTTTTGGCATTAAGATTTATTCTACAGGTGACTTGGTGCATTCTTAGGTACATGAAGATATAGACAGAAGTAAGCAGATTTTTTTTCAAAATACTTGTTTACTGTAAAAAAATTGAAAACTGTTTCACCCTAACTCTTCTTTTTTTAAAAACTTAACTTCTTTATTACCCCTTTGGGAGTTTCACATCATACATGCCATTTAGCTCACCACCTGGTCCCCCATTTCATATCTTCCCAACATCCCTATGCACCCCCCCACACGCACACAAAAGAGAAAAAACAAATCAAGCAAGCAAACAAAAGCAAACACACACACACACACACACACACACACACAAGAGAAAAAACAAAGCAAGCAAGCAAACAAAAGCAAACACACACACAAACCCAAAACAGAACAATCTCTTTCCTTCTCCTTCTTTCCTGCCTCTCCAACACCTTTTCATTCATCCTGGTGGCTGTCATTGGAGGCTTCGATGTGCCATGTAGTAAACCCATTTGTCCCATCAGCTGTACTGGAAAATGTCCATTGCAATGAGTCACTGATCTGGTTAAGGTCTTTGGTTTCCGGTACACCATCATCACTGGGTCCTCACCGGAACTCCTCTGGGATATCCTGTGGCTGCCCTGAGTCTTGGAGATGTTGCAGGTATCATTTCTCACTAGTGGACTGGTCCCTTCACCAGCTCCAGCAGGTTCTAGACGGTGTAGGTGATACGGTGAGTCAATCCACGCCCCAGCTATGGACCTGGGTGGTAGCCTAGCTGGCCAGTCCGAGTCACTGGGGCCGTTTGTCTAGGGCAAAGAAAAGGAGTCAGCTCCCCTACATGAATGTCCTCAGGGTTAGTTCACCCTCCCCTACAGTGAGGGATGGGGGCCATCTCTCCAAGGTAGCAGCTGGTGGCCTAATGAGTGGAAAGCAAACCATTGATGATTATCATATTGTTCATTTCTTATAGATTCTAAAAGGGGCTCAGGGGGAAGGCACTCATCTACTAAGAGCCAGGTCCTAGGTACTGTTGCTAGCACCGGGAGATAAAAAGATTTCAAATAGAGCAATTCATCCAGTATTCTTCCTACTACCCACAGTTACACAGAAAGGATTTTTTTTTTCAAAATACATCCAGAAGATAGTCCTGTCTGCACATCCTGTAGAACATCACTTCCAAAACTCTCAAAATGGGTTCATTCACCTGTCTTTTAGTGGCAAGTAGTTAAAACATTGCTTCTGAAACCCTCGTATGATAACTTTATCACCCGTTGCTGGAAGAGACTATTGATAAATAAATCTCTTTGAAAAGCTTGCAGTATTTCATAGGGCAGAGGGGGGTCGGTTATGAGTGAGAAACCAGGCTCAGCTAACAGGGTTGATGCCTCCCAGCTTTCCCCCTCCATATAAATATGCCTCTTGGTGTTGTCCTTGTTCAGTCTTAGACGAAGAACTACAGGCAACCAGGGAAGGCTGAGAGCAGGAGGACTAGCCTTCCCCAGGGAAGAGCACACCCCATAGTTGTCTAATAGCAAATGATCAGCTTTGAAAACATATTTATTCAAGTAACACACAGACTGAGAAGGTTGTAGTTGTGTATTTAGGAATATATATTTATATATAGATGTATATGTATGTATAAATTAATTTTTAAAAGATGGCATTAATTTGAAAGAGAGCAAGGGAGATATAAAATTGGAGGACTTGAGGGAGGAAATGATATAATTACATTATAATCTTAAAAATGAAGTTTTTAATCAAAAGCTGAGGCTATGGCTTGGTATTAAAGGATTTTCCTAACTTTCATTACATTCTGGATTTGATCCCCAGCAGAACATAGATAAACATAAAAAAAAACATAATGGAGAAGAAATATGCTTCCTATGTTTTTCTGCACTTATTCTTAGTGTATTCAGTGATATTAGAAAAATGAAATGCCTCGTTTAGATATCTAACATAAATTATACAAAAGCTATCTTTATTGATATTTATTTGTGACTACTCTACTTGCAAATAATTAGGACATCTCAGAAATGTTGCAAATTGGATAAGTTCATTTTAAACACATCCTAAGCAAGAAGAACACAGACAATAGGATGATTCTGGAAGGATGTCTCAGGGGGTAGGAGCACTTACTGTACAAGTGTGGGGATCTGAGTTCACACCCCCAGCGTCCACAAAAAACATCCAGTCAAGGCTTGTAATCCCCCATGGGGATGGGGAAACAGCAGATGTGCAGAGAGTTTCCAGCCCCCCCCCCCAAAAAAAAACATAGCCAAAACGGAGAGCTTCCAGTTCAGGTGTCTTTTGTGTCATGGTGCTAATCAATGTGAGTCCCTGTGTCATGGTGACAATGGAGACAGTGAGAAAGGAAAACACCCCAAACCTGCTGCAGTTTCTGCATGGACCTGCATACCGGGGCACAGCTGCACTTGCCTGGGCATCCACCAAACAGTGTACAACACACACAGAGAGATAGATACACACACAGAGAGACACACACAAAGATACACACAGAGACACACATATACACACACAGTAAACAAATATAAACAGGTAAAAATGAAAAGGTTTAAATACTTTTAAGTGGAACAAACTGTGTGTACTTGGCTGACACTTTTCCTTTTAAAATATTAAAATTAAGAGCAAATGAATCTAAGTGCTCTATCAATTCAGTCATGGTAAGGAAATAATCAAATAAAAATTCCCAACATATGCATAATAAACTAAGGAACTATTTTCTTGAAGAGCAGAAAATACTAGCTTTTATGGAGTTTCTTAATCTCATCATTTTCGCCTCTCTTGTGCCTGTTTCGTAACTGCACTCTGTATTAGTACACGGGTGGATGTTTAATGTGTTTATTGCCATCAAATAACTACCTGAAGAGGATTTTTTGTGTGTGTTTTGTTTTATTTTGTCTTTTGGTAATAGAGGTGTTTACCAAAAAACATATTTCATGCTTCAGTCCAGCCCCCGGCTTTTCAATCAATAAGGACGGGTATAATTAAGTTGTTTTTCTGTTTGTTTGCTTGCTTGGCTTGGCTCATGCCTTGTTCTGGGACAAGGTGTGCTTGTAGGTGGCAGGTGTATATTGCGTTCTGTGGAAAGGCCTTGGCCAGAACCACGGTCCTGTGTGGGATGTGGGCCTTACAGAGTTACAAGCACTGGAGATGTTTGTGGAGATTACGTAAACACAGCTGGGACTGTCCAGTGGCCTTTGGGTGACCTTGTATAGCACCATGCTTTACCTTGGGGATGCATCTAGTTTAGCGTGGCAGGAATTCCAGGATATTTTCAAAGGGGTTCTGTCTATTTGTTTTTTAATTAACAGGCTCATGTGAGCCCGTGGGTGGAGTGTTCAGAAGCCGCTCTACGCTGTACTAGGCTCA
The DNA here is from genome assembly GCF_903992535.2 of Arvicola amphibius. Taxonomy (NCBI): domain Eukaryota; kingdom Metazoa; phylum Chordata; class Mammalia; order Rodentia; family Cricetidae; genus Arvicola; species Arvicola amphibius. The sequence continues at coordinate 79,431,476 of NC_052047.1, forward strand.
CACTGAGGCTGTGTCTTACCGGCTCTGTGACCTTGGTACATGGTAACCTTGAAATGAGGATAACCCTGTACTATTGGACTTGGGATCGTGGGACGGATTAGGCATGCATCTCAGCACAGACACTAGTATTATTACATGCCGTGGTCCATGGCATGAGTGGATAATGGATTCCAATGTTAAACAAGGATTAAAAGCCATGAAACAACCCAGAAGACACTTTCTTCCTTGGAATGACGGAGACTTTAAACAGCTTAGAATGCCTATGGTTGTGAATGGATGACAGACCTCATCTAGTTAAATTCTCCCTAAGAATAGCCTCGCGGAGAAGCTGCACTTGAGTAAATGGGAACACAGATGCTTTAAACTCCCTAGGCCTGTTCTTAAGCCCTATTCCACTCCTTCGAAATCCAGGGAAGTCCTATATGCCTTCAGTATGCATCCTCAGCAACAGAAAGCACTCCCCGTTGCTGAGGCAATGTCGAGTCACCAGACTCTTACATGCATTAGTGCAAGAATGAAATCCATCCACAGTGTCAATGATTGCATCCTGTTTGTGGACTGAATGAAGGGACAACGATTATGGTTTGCTCTGTGGAGAGCTCATTCTAGAAAACCTCCGGTAGGAAGTACAAAAATAGAATCTGAGAATAATCAGAACGACGGTGTCCTCTTGCCCGAGTATTTCCTTTCCAAACCACCTCAGTCTTCGTTATTTAAGCAGGACTAGGCTCGGAGAGTTAGCTACCCTTGCCTGCTACTGTGCCGTGGGCTAGGTGACGTTTTTATGTGGAACGCTTGCTTATATCAGCAATGCAAAGGGCATGAAACATGATACTTAAGTAATTCATTTTTGACAGTTGGAGATTAGGTGTTCCCTATTCAGGGGCCTTCACACTCTCCTTCTCCACCTTCTCCCAGCCAGGACCCGTCTACTTGCTCTTTTCACCCATGCTTGTTCACTGTGATCCTTCCAAGAGCTGCTGAGGGAGGCCTGTGAGCAGTGTTATACTGTGGCGACTTCTGGCCCAGCCCTGCTCAGCCACAGGCCAACAGAGGACTGCTTATGCCTTATTACTTATTAAGTGATAAACCCAATAAAAATCTGGACTGTGTCTCAGCATGAACAGAGGAGTAGATATTCCTTTCCTTACTCACAAGTTGAACAGAGAATACATTTTTTTTAAGAATAGCCCCAGATACGGAATGCTGTGGTCATCGCTGAGTCTTCATATCCGCTTCCACAGTGACTTTCAGACTGTTTCAAGAATCTGTCCCTCTGCCCCTCTGCCTCTCAGCTGGGAGGGGAGGCAGAGACAGGCTGATCTCAGAGTTCAAGGCCAGCCTGGTCTATATAGTGAGTCCCAGGACAGCCAGAGAGACACAGAGACACCCTGTATTGGAGGAGGGGGATGAGGAGGGGGGATGCTCCTCATCCCGCCCTCAGATCGGGGTCTCACTGGCAGACACCTCTCTTCAACTGTTCTCTCCTTTTAAGATTGCTTTTAGCTATGTGAAATCCACGTAACATGAAATTTAGTAGCATGAAGTCTACTCACATTGCTGTGTGGCCATAACCACCATTAACTTCTAGAACCCTCCTCATGGACACAGTACCATGCAGTATTTTTTTTTTTTTTTTTTTTTTTTTTTTTTTTTTGTGGATGGCTTGATTGCTTCACTTCACATTATCAAATTTATCCAGGTGGGAGCCTGTGTCAGAATGTTCCTCCTTCTTAAGACAGAGGGACATTTCAGTATGTTCCCTACATTCTGTTTGTTCTGTCATCTCTCCCTCCCATCTGCTTTTCACTGTTGCCATATTGCCACACAGCACGTGAGCATAGGCTTTCTCCTTCAAAACCCCAATCTGGGCAACTCCTTCCTTAGCTTCTACCGAGGAAGGTTCCAGACCGGTGGGTTAGAAGCCTGTCTCTGCTCTCCCTCCCACCTGCCCCTCACATGCCCTTCTTCTTGCTCATTCTTTACAGCCATTCCTTGCATCTCTTCCCAGATGGAGGCTGTGCTGCCATCCCTTAGCATGAGGATTCAATCTCCTTATCTGGCAAAGTATATGTATTTCTTCATTCACAAATGAGATTTCTTTTCCCCAAAACCCTCACAAACAACAAACAGAATCAGCATTAAAAGTCTTGGTCTCATTGCCGTTCCCTCTTCTTCCCAGGCAGAACCATGGATCAGCTTAGGTAGTGTCTTAGCATACTTCTGTTAGAATGTGGCAAAGGGGAAGACAGGAACAGGTGGAGAAGGCTCCCTGACCCCGTGGAGGAGGAGCCTGGGCCAGTAGGGATGGAGATGGGTGCTGATGGAGGGAAATAGGGAAGGAAGCAGATCCAGGTGAAGGAGGAGAGTCCTCCCATTCCTGCTGGGGTTGTCCCAGGAGCTCCGAGTCCCTACCATGAGGCCAAGAGGCTGACAGATCTGGAGGAGCAGAAGACTCTAGTTTGCACAGATCTAGATTCCCCTTGCTCACATTCCTGCTTCACCTAAGCAGTGCAGTACTCTGTGATCTCAGACACAGCTGTGGAGGGCAGAAGAAAACAGAGACCGAATGGAGTCTTAGCACGAGAGCTCGCCTCCCTACCTACGCGTCTGGAAATAGCAGCCTCCGAACACATGACAGTTGAGACTTTGGAGAGAAGATTGTTATTGTAGCTCACTGATTCTTAGAGGAATATTCGCTTTCCTCGGTCGGGGAGAAAATGCAAGCCACTGCACATTCTTCAGGGCAGACTATTTTAATTATTACCAGTTTCATGTGTGTTCTGCTTGTTTAAGGAAAATCCCTGTGGCTCCTTGATATGCTCAGTGTCACCATTCGATGTTTGAATAATAAGACCTCACAGGATGATTTCTGAGCAGGGGCTGGGAGACATCCGTAACCGCCAGAAAGCAATGATGTATCCTGTTGTGGGGGGGGGGGGGTGGAGACGGAGACAAAGAATATAGCTGAAATAGCTTTTTGCCAAACTAATTTGTGGATACAGTCTAAGGGATAGTGACTGGCCTATAGGCATGTCACACTTCTGAATTTCCGGCGACAAATGACAATTATTCTGCAACTAAGTGTCTTTTGGCTTCCGTGTTTTCCAGTTTTGACCAGCATGTTGTCTGTTCTCTGGATTGTGATGAACGGATTACAGAACAGCACTCAGCTCCTAGGCCTTCTAACTGATGCTGGTCCCCTCAGAAACAAAACCGTTTCTTCCATAAGGAGCAGAACTTATGATAGGGTAGAAGGCAGAGGACCCGCAGGGATGGCCTTACATGTGGGGACCCCAGAGGACCCCCCCCCCCAGAACTGGCCCTCTTCTGGTAGACTGGGGAGATATGAGCATTATGTAATTACCTGAGAGCCCTAGCCAGGGCCAAAACATAAAAGGTTGCAATTAAAACGTGAAGGTTGGAAAACTGAGAATTTAAGCACTCTTGGTAGACCAAGCCAGTGGCTCCTCTTTGGGGTGAGGTTCCCTGAGATGAAATTTGATTCCCAGCCTTTCTTTTGAGGGACCTAACTAGTTTTGATGAACTAAAATGCTTTCTTTCCTATACAACTTTCCTTACCCCTCCTCTCCCACCCCCTCCTCTCATTACCCCTTCCCCTCTACCCCTCCTCCCCTACCCCTCTTCTCCCCACTCCTCTCATATCTCTCCTCCCTACTCCCCCTCCCCCACTCCTCCCTCCTTGCCTTCCCCCTCCTCCACTTTGCCTTTATTTTTCCTCCTATGACCTGCTTTACACTGAAATGGAGTTATTTGGTTGATTTGATTGTTTTGCAGGGGTAGATATTGTTTGGGGGTTTTGTTGTTATTGGAATTTGAGGTATGTTGTACTTTGAAGTTTGGTTTTGGTTGCAAGAAGATCTCTCCATGTAGCCCTGACTAGCTTGAAATTAAGAGACCCAACCACTTCTGCTTCCCAAGCACTAGGATTAAAGATGTGAGTCCAGCCACATGGAGTGATTTTGACCGAAGCTGTCTAACTGATATTTCGGGGTGGGAGGGTAACTAGGGAGGGGGGCTCCCTCAATACCTCAAACAGACCTTTTGGTTTCTCTAACTTGTAAAAAGAGACTGCTTCCTTCTTTTCTTCTTCCCCCTGCCTATTAACAGTGGTGGAGCATGGTAGATGCCCACCATGTCTGCCTGCCGAGCCGCCTGTTCTTGATTGTTGAGCCCCATCGCCACCTCTTTTCTGGAACATAGAGTGGACTAAAGAGTCCCCATTACACATGACACTGAGGTCTCTTTGCCCAGATGCCCTAACCAGGGCCTCTCGGGTTCTCTTTGGTAAGACTTGAAGCAGGTACATTGCAATCCTGTATCGGCTTAAGCGAAGTGATCCCTCTGACCCACAGCTCTGCAGCAAGTGTGACTGGGAGAATCTTGCTTGGGAAAGGGAGGACACTACACTTGAGGCAGCGAACTCCACAATCGTAGTTAAAGGTTACCTGGCCCCTAAGGAGGCGGTGCTCTCTCTGGCCTCTTCTATGCAGTATGTAGAGCCTGCTAAACCTGTTTGCACATTTCAGGCTGAGCTCAGGCTGCACTCCTGTAGTCTTCTGAGGACAGCCCTCCTGTTCAGGGTCCACCCCAGTCACACCCTCCCTGGCCTTGCTCCAAGTGCCTGCTTTTCCAACTATCACAGGTCCCTCCCTCAGCTCCAGGAAAAGGGGTGTGACTGTCTTCTGCCTCCCTTGCTGCCACCTAAGGCTTCTCACCAGGACAGCCAGAGAAGACTCCAAAGTAGTGCTTCTCCACCCTGGCTCTACTCTGGAACTACACCTTGATCCTTAAAATGTTCCCAAGATGACCCTGAAAGCTGCCATCCTGTGAGAAGAGCTTTGGTATGGGACATTATAGACACCTTTGCAAAGCTCTCTGTCTTCTAAAATGGGGCTTCCATTCCATTCCTAGAATGTTATTAAAGTTTTCAGGTTACTGCTTTTGTAGACCTAAGAACTGAACATACCTGCTATCGGCATACATATCTGCAGCTACAATGGCAGCCCAGTGGGAACTGCTTTTTACTGCTGGATGGAACAGAGCATGCCCACATGAACCTTGTTCTTATAAACACATGACGTATGAACCCTTCCTTGAACTGACAGCTGCCTTCTAACATCCCTTCTCACCTTTCCCTCCCCTTTTGTGCCAATCCCTGCCTCAGACAACAGGACCAACGGCATCGATGAGGAACTTCACTTAGGATCTCTTGCTTCAAAGTCAGGAGTTAGTTGTTTCTTTGCTCATGTGTAGTTTCCCTTCTCAGTTTGTTCTCCCCTCTGTAAGGCCAGTTTCTAGTGTTTTATCCACTAGCTGTGCTAACCAGGGTGCCCAGAGAGAGCACAAACGTGACTCCGGGTGAAAGAAGAGCGATTCCCCAGGCCTCTATTCTCATTATGTAAAGAAGCTTTGACTTGGCAGATTCCCTGAATTCCACTTAGCTGAGAACTTGCCTTGGTTCTATAACCAACTGATTCGGTAACAATTAAAACAAACAAAAAAAAATGAGTTAAAACTTTGGTTCTTAACAAATGATTCCCCAAACAAATGAAAGCATCTTTAGAAGACATGTGGGCAGAACACAGTCACTGTGATGGTGAAGTCGCAGCAGTTGTGACTAGATGCAGTGGCCCCATCCACAATCACTCATAAAAGATGGACAGGGTCCCTTCTGTACTATAGGCTTCTGATAGATTCTGGAAGGGAAGAAATCATTTTCACTTGTGACTAAGCCCCTGTGGTGAACACAGATGACCCTGTGAAACTCAGTGGGTCCACGACAAAAACATCAATATAGGAAAGGGATATATGTAGAAAGAGCCAGGAAAGTTGACAGGAGTGGGTGGGAAATGAGACACCATGATGTATAAGTTCACGGAACTGGGAAAGAAAAAGGATAAAATAAAGTCATCTTGTTGAAACCTAAAGATTTGCCTTGTAAAGGTTACAAATGGCAATTTTGGCAGCTAAGAACTTTCTGGAAAACACTTGAGTGTGTGTGTGGTATTTATATTCAATGGGGTATTTCTCTGTTTACATATATTTGGTACCCAGAAAACTGAGAACTGCTACTTTTGCGATTTAGTTTCATTTCTGTTGATGTTATTTAAAAAAAAAAAAAAAACCTTAGCATAAAGCAGCTGAGGGGGAGGGTCTCTTGGCTCATAATTCCAGGTTCCCAGCTCACTGTTTGAGGAAGTCAAGGCAGCAGGGACTTGTGGCACCTGGGCATATCACATCCATAGCAAGAACAGAAAGAAAAGGAGATACGCAAGCTGCTCGTGCACATGCTCAGTTCCAGTGTCCACTCCTACGCAGCTCCGGACCCCTTCTCTGGGGGTGGTGCTGTCTTTGGTGTGTTGGGTTCTCCCACATCAATTAATTAAGACATTTCCCCTACAGACAGGACCAATACTGTCAATCCCCAGTGGAACTCTCTTCCCAGGTAAATTCTAAGTTGTGTCAAGTTGTTTTAAAGCTAACAGGTACATTTGGAAATCAGAAAGCACCTACAAGTGATATTTACATAATTTCTAAATGTGACATATTCAGGCCATATTTAGCCTAAAGGTTTTGCTTCCACTCATTATCACGCTGCTGATAATCAAGATCAAATATTCATGACATCTCCATGAGCCCCTCTGAACAAACTAATTTGTACATACAACTCAAGTGTGATGCAATTTCGCCTCACTTGTCCTTTGTGTTCCCAGGTCACTTACTATTGACTCTAACTGCCCTTTAACAACTCATTGATACTTTATATAGCTTTCAAATTTATGGAGAAATAAAATTCAGGTTCAACTGTAGGTCAAAATTCCTTGTGTTTACTTGGTCTATTTGCCTCTCAATCTTCTATGGAAACTTGTCAGGTTTGAGTGTGGAAATAATTTTCTTGGAGGCGATATTTGTTGAGTGACTGGTGGAATTAAAAACACCAATTACATAAGTGTGAAAAAGATCCAGGTGTTTAGGTTGGATGCAGGTTCAACGTGAGCCAGCGACAGAGGGGTGCGGATGTTGGAGTCTATTAATAAAAGCACAGTGTCTCAAAGTCAGAAATTAATCACAGGACCAAGCCCCGTGCTACTCAGAATGTGTGTGGAGCATAGTGTAACTTGGGACACATTTTTAAAGAGACCATGGTAAGCTGAAGTTTGTGAAATGGAACGCAGCTCGGGAGGTGAAGAGGAAAACCTGTGCCGAGAAGCTGAAGGCACCCGGGACAGATGTGTGCCAATGTGACAGCTGCACTTTAATACTGCAGACTCTGTGATACAGAGAAGGAAGTGGATCTGCTCTCTGGCTCCTGAGTAAAGGGCTAAGACAAACGGTCTGAAGTTCAGAGGGAGGCAAATTTTGGATCAACTTAAGAAAGAATGTTATAAACAGCTGAACAGTCCTAACATGGAATGCACTGTTCGGAGCTGTGACTGCGTCACGCTGGGAGTGTTTAAGCAAAGTTGAGATGGGCCCTTAGTAACCCCTTTCCACAGAGAAGAATGTGTTCTCCGGAATTTGAGTTTAATACTGATACCTGGGCTGCAGCAAGGTTCAGGGTTTTGAAGCAGCCACTTTCCTAACCTTTGCTGGTCTACAGCTTGACTTTCTTGGCAGTCCTATTAAATAAGACCCCGCCTACTGTATTTGTGTGTATTTCACAGGAGCGCACAAATGCTAAGAGCTGTGGTTAGAGTAAGACGGAAGTGAGTTTGCCAGGTTCCTTAGAATACCATGTTTGACTTCACCATCAACTGACACTTCAAAAATACGCTGTTTCACCAGTCAGCTCCCATGTTTTGATTGAGTCATTTATTTACATTTTTAATAGGACATAAATTTATATACACTTATGGAGATCCAGGAGATGTTTGGAAACCTCTAGACTGTGTAATATTCAAATCAAGACACACATGTCTATCTCCTCAAACATGTCTATCTCCATTTCCTTAAAGTTGGTCGAGTTATTTTACTTCACAGTCCAGACACTTGATTTTCTGTTATAAAACAGGATGGAGCAAGATATGTTACCATGCCCATCCTCAGTCCCCTGGGTCCTGTCAGTCAAGAATGCTGTCAATGATGAGGGAGACTCCTGCCTCCAGGGGTTGGGAAGAATCTTCTGGGAGGGAAGTGGCACCCAGTGATGAGAGGGAATTCAGAGATCTCGCCACAAGACTTGCCTTTGTTCCCCAAAGAAGTACCAAATGAACATTGGATGATGCAGGCCAGGTGAGCTCTGGGAGGAGGTCAGGCTGGAAATGGACAGAAACCCACGTTGGTGGGTGAGGGAGCAAATGGCCCATTGGACTTCCCTGTGGGTGCTGAGTACTTGTGGGTGCTAATCCATGCCATGCCACTTGAGGAAAGGCTGCAGGTGACTCTAAGAAAGAACTGTCACCCTCTGCCACCAAGACAGTTTAATTCTTATTTTCAGTCATTCTGTTAGATTCTTCTTACCTTTCATTAAGTGTGTACTGTTTTATATACCTTTAGCCACAGAATTTCTAAGAAAAGCCATGAGATAATGTTTCATTAATGTATTCTAGATTGTCCAACCGTTCCTGGACCGGATTGTTTTGTCTTAATTTCAGGAACTTCTCACCTTGTGTTTTGGGAGCCGTAGGCCATTCTGAGCAGGATGGGTGCTGTCCGACAGTAGAATTCAGGTGATCACGTGAGCTTGTCACCAGGGCAATAATGCCAGTTCCTTGTGAAAGTGAAGGAGTAGACCTTTAGAACTCTGGTGCTGCTTGTCTCAGAGAATCCAGGGGTCTGATTGTAAGTGCAATTTGATAGCACAGAGTAAAGACCCACGAAGCTGGAGTTTTCTCACTCACACATTGACTCATAGTATACTTTGTCGTCTGTCACAAATCAGTCTCGGTTATCCTAAAGAAGGTAAATCAACTTGGCTCTTGACCGTCCCATTTCCACCAGAAATATTTGTATTAGAAAGCAAGATAGCCGTTAAATGAATTACTTAGGGACCATTATATTGATTATATTGATTTTATTTCTTTTATTCTTCCCTATGTTATGTAAGCTTTCCTGAGTTGTGGAAACTTATATATCACTTATAGATGTGAATTCTGTTTTTTATATGAGGTATGTGTTGCAAGCTAGCCTTTGGGACCCGGTTCTGGAGAGCTGACAAACTAGCCCACCCACGATAAAGGAAATTGTCCAAGTAGATAATTCTCTTGCTGTTCTCAGCTGCTTCCAATTACTTCCAATGTACAGGGCCCGGTTGTGTCTTTATCGGTATAGTTTTTCCTCTATCACTGTAAAATTTGAGCTACAGAAAGTTGACACCAGTTTAACCTAGCCTTATCCTTTTCTGGCTTCTTGCAAAGCCTGTATCTTTTTACTTGGATTAAATGAACATTATTTCATAGGATTTGCTGCGTGTGAAGCAAGCTTTTCCCTTTCAAGAATGGAGGTCTCAGAGGATGCTTTTACATCTCAATGACCATATTTTATGTCTAAGTGACTACCTGCAAGATGGCTCAGCAGGTAAAAGCACTGATCACAAAGGCTAACCACCTGAATCAGTCCCGGGAACTCATCCATGGCAGAAGGAAGCAATTGGCTCCTACAAGTTGTCCTCTGACCTCTGCATACATGATGTGGCACACGTGCTCCTCCCAATAAAGTTTAACAAGAAAGTATAAATGCAAATAACAATATAAAGATCAACATGTCTCTGGAATTTCACTTTCTATATATGGGTTATTGTAAGTGAGACAAGTGGAATTTAGCCAAAGGATGGGAGAAGTCAAATCAGCTATCACTTGATGCTCTTAACCTACCAGACTGAATATAACTCGACTAACATCGTGTACACAGAACTCAAGAACATGTTTAAGAATCTGAAGTGAGCTGGGCGGTGGTGGCGCACGCCTTTAATCCCAGCACTCGGGAGGCAGAGGCAGGCGGATCTCTGAGTTCGAGGCCAGCCTGGTCTACAAGAGCTAGCTCCAGGACAGGCTCTAGAAACTACAGGGAAACCCTGTCTCAAAAAACAAAAACAAAAACAAAAACAAAAACAAACAAACAAAAAAAGAATCCGAAGTGCCCGTAACTAAGTGGGTAGAACTGTCAGGCAGAGGATTGAAGTTCCAAGGGGTCCGTGTGTACTGTGCTAAACGGCAGCTGAAGAGGAACTTCTGCTTGCCCCCAGACCTTGGAACGCTGGTGTTAGCCCTCCAGTGGATTTGTGACCCTAGAGGAGGAACTAAAATGTTCCCCAGAGCCTTGAGGTCCTCGATCCTGCAATAGAAGAGAAAGGGAAGAGTTTAGAGTAAGATTTTGAAGCCTACAAAGCCCTCCAGACACATCAGTACTTTAGGATCATCATGTTTGTAATGGACGAACTGATATCAGAATAATTTTTAGACATAAAAGGGCAGAACAGCCTAGAAGCAGAGGCCCCGCACTCCCATACTCTCATCTTTTAACCCTTTAATTAAGATCGGAGCCTTTGAAATACTCTGAAGAATAATTAACTGCTGCTCATTCGCTTGCATAATAGCTTTCTTTCTCTTTCATCGTCTGTCATTTGCATGGAGAAGCGCGCCCTGCCTCTTCAAACGCAGTTCTGTGTGTTCGCTCCCATTGTATTTGAATCACTGGTGCCATATTTGATAAGCAGGCAGAGATCCACACACCACTGTACTTTCCCATTACTATTCTACACGGATGGGGCTTGATCTGGATTCCCACGTGCCCCTTTCTTGCCCTAGCTCTTTGAAATTATCAGCATCTGACGGATGGAGTTCCTGAGAGGCTGCTTCTGATGGCAAGCTGCGCTTTCAACTCAGAATTAGGCTTCCGGTAGAGTTTGTGGTGCCCTTGCTACCCATACTAGACCAACTCAGCCCCTTCTGAATGCTTGTCTCACGCCAGGCCTCGGGCCACACGCCCTATTTCCCCATTTTATTGCGTGAAATTCACTTTGAGAGAAAAGCATCAGCCCTTACCCAGAAATAAAGCCTTGGAGGATCAGAAATAAGAAGTAATATCCGAACCAACTCAACCACTGCCAGTTGAAGCCCGGGGTTGGAAGTTTCCAAAGACATTTGCTCCACAACACCACACGGCATTTCTATTCTCTCCATTTGAGATAAAATCAAAGTAACAGATGGGGGTCATGTTACAAAAAAATAAAAGAAATGAAGCAATCTATGCCCGGAAGCAAGAACGGCTGACCCTCATTACCGTGGCTCACTTACCCCTTGTAATTTCCATATTTTTCTGCCTTTGGTCCATTTTCTCTCCCCCGAGTTTCCTGTTTGACTCCTCTTCCCTGGGAAAGTCATTTGGTTCTAGGCTTTTATTTCACTCTGGCCCGTCATTTAGGTGGAACCACATGTGCTGATGTGATTGAAGTGATAGAGAATTTTCTGGACAGTGGTAGAATTGTGGGGGAATGAGATGAAAAGGCCAGGTGCGGGGGAAGAAATATAATGAGCCAAAATGAGATTTTTAAGTCAATACTAAATCTGCACTTAAGAGAACAGCCTTGTTCCCATGAGAGCTCCCTAAAGTGTTTTACCATAAACATAACACAAAAGTCACAGCCTGCTGAGATACAGCCACCATGAAATCAGCCCAAGAGACGAAGACTTCTCTCAGTACTGGATCCATTTAGTGAAAGGAGGGAGAAATTTGCCCAGAGGAGTTAATCCTGGAGACAAGAAGGTGGCAGACACTGTACCTCAAGAGAGGAAGAGCACCCTGGATTCTAAATTCCACATGCCTTTCCCTTAAACTGAAAACGAAGCTATCAGCACAACAACGCTTGATGGTCCATGTGTTTCTCTTGGCCTTTCACCTCTGCAAGCAGTTCTTAAGTAGGAGAATTCTAACCGGGAGAAATTGTATCAAATCTTGTCATTTATTAGCCAAGCAGATGCCTTTTTAGTCTATCCAGAAAGAATAATGTGTCTCCCATGGATGAATGCTTAATGACACTTGGGTCATGTTAGTCAAATAGATGGAATTTTAATTCATGATGTTTGTGTCACATTCTTTCCCACCAGGGTACCAATTATGCAAGCTTTGCTGTCTTGTCCATCCATGGAAACTAATTTAACAGGGTACCCATTTCAATCTCACTGATCTAGACCTGCACGGTTTTTTCAGGGCATCCTGCTTTGCTTTGTTACGGTGGACACACAGCCAGAGAAGGCTCCCTGTCTTTTCAAAACTCATTTTTCCCACCTAGGAAGCACACGAGGAAACACACATAGACGTGGGTCAACTTGGGTCTAAAATGCCTTCTGCAGCATGAACACAATCGCTTTCTTACCGTGCCCCGTGACCTCATAATCAGTGCCCACCCTTTGTGTAAATAACTAGTGACCTGCACACTTACCTTCCACTCTTGGAAAACTACCTGGGAGTTTTATGAAGAAGTGGCGAGGCCATTATCAACCAAGACAAAGGCTACTTAACAGCTCGGATTTTTTTTTTTCTTCCGGATGATCTCAGACTTCTGACTTATAGAAATCCCAACATCAGAGTATAAAACAAAAACATCAGGGGATAAAGGAGACAGAAAGTAGATGGAAATTTAATCATTTTTATCATGCATGTAGCAGCCAGTCATCCACAAACCATAGCCCAGGAGATGAGCATGCTCCATCATTGCTCGGCAGGGCAACCAATCTCCGGCAGCCTCACGGGATAGGTTCACCTTGTGAGCCATGCAACAGCCACGTCTAATGAAGCCTAAGGCATGAAGTGAAAATACTCATCTCAAAAACATTCCCCCAAGCTTCCAGGCGTCTGCCTGAGTAGGTGGGAAAGTGACTTTTTTTTTTTTTTTTTTTTTTTTTTTTTTTTTTTTTTTTTTTTTTTTTTTTTTTTTTTGGCTGATAAGTGGAAGGGTCTCCGTACTTTCTGGAAGATGCAACTGGAATTTCTTAGTCTTCCTGGAGAAACTTGGAGCATTCTGGGTTTTAATGTATAAACACTTAGAAAGTAAATTGCTGTCAAGGAAGAAAGAGGTAGCTTACAAGTAAGTTTGTTAGTGGCTCATGAGTCATGTGGAAATTCCCTGGGTCGGTGAGCTGCTCCGGATGATACTAAAGAGTTAATGACTTTCCAAAGCCTCTAATTTATCCAACCAGAAGAAATAGTCACTCACTCCATATCTGAGTGGATGCTAGCACATTTGAATCTTTTAAAACACTGCTTATGTTTTATATTAAACCCTTGCTATGAAGAGGGAGCTCACAAAACAAGAGATGCAAATTCATTAAGAAGTTGACTGTTCCCTGTGTTTGAAGCGTTAAGGGTCAGGGTTTCAAAAAGAAGGGGACAGTAACTTGAGTTTGGCAGAGTAAACAATATGGTGAACAGTAATCCTCTGGCAGGGAACAAGGGGCACCAAGCATGCCATGCTGGAGTGTGTTGGGAGGATGAGGGAGACAGACTGCCCTTCCTTAGGGGAGAGCTGGTGTTTGCCTTCCCTTCTGCTATGCATGGCCAAGCAGAAAACACTGAGACAGCCCAGTAAGTGAGTGACAGCCTCAAACCAAGTGAAGCTGAGTCACCCAGCCTTCGTCATGACAGAACTATTTTCTGTCGCACATTCCTTCTGCTTGTGCTTCTCCTTACAGCTTCAGGAAGGCACTGTGACACCTGGCTCAATATCTTAGAAAAAAGACAAAGTCCAAAGGGCTGTAGATTGTTTCCGTGTAACTTCTCCCTGCTAGCAGTGACTACTTGGCAAAAGTCCAGTGTTGAAGGATATCTGAGCAAATGGGTCAAAGCGTCTCCATGGACATGGTGAGAGCTGCCATATCGGGTCCATCTCTAATCTTTCTTACCCTCTTTGTTTTGCTCAGAAGGACTCTATTCTTCAGCCAGTCATACTGTGCCCATCACGTAACACTTGTGAATAACCACAGCTTAGTTTGAGTTCTGTGTTTAAAGCAACCATAGACCCGACACTGAGGAATCCCTACTGTGTCCACGGCGTTGTGGCATTAGATATCAGATTGGAACCTCGCTGTGTCTTCTATAATTTTCAGACATACTAAATAAAAATAAATGCATTTTTTTTTGAAATGTGCTCTGGCCACTTGTGACAAGCAAAGGAGAGAACAAGTGTACTTGAGCTATTGAATGCTTCCTGGACAAGGAAGGCCCATCTTCCTGCGCCACAAGTCAATGAAACGTAAAATCAGGACTGCCACAAACTAACTGGTTTATAGCTCACAGCAATAGATCGCCTCTCCTGTGCCCGGGGCCATAAACGCATTTCATTTGACTTGTCCAGTGTCATAAAAGCATTTAACTATCAGTTTAGATTGCTGGGTCAGAAGGGGACAGTTGAAAAGCTGTGGTCCTACACTGCTGTTAGGAGAACGCTAAATCCTTTCTACCCTGGGTTGCAGTGAGGCACATGTTGCTTCCCTTTGCTGTATGAGATGCTGGGGATTCGCGTATAGGAGAGTTGCCCTAACACCAGCTTCCATCCGTGTAACCATCGATCTGCTCGGGATGCCCCTGAAGTGCCTTCTCTGTAGGAGATTCTAATGAGAACTTATGACATGTGCAGTCCTGACGCTGTAAACTGTACAGCCAAGAAAACAACCACGCTCTCGTGCTCAAGGGTGTTCCTAAGCCACACAGAGGTGGAAGCCCGGAGCTCCATAATGGGGTCATTGCTTCAAGAGACAGGACTGCCTGCAGTCCTAGTCACCACACAGTCTTGTGAGAGTGGCTCAGTGCCTTCCCTTAACAGCTGACCGGGGACCTGGCTGGCTCTGAGTCCTCGCTTTCCTCAGGGGTCTTTCACAGCATTTCTGTCAAATGTGACAGCACCTAGAACAAATGAGCTACGTCAACACAAGGACAGTCTGGGATCTCAAAATTAAATGATGGAAATTAGAGAAAGAGTGATTGGCAATGCAAGATACGGCTATTGTTTCCCGAGATCCTTGTACGGCTGACTGTGTGGAGATAGAACCCACGGAGACATTGCTTCCAAGTATTTCCTCGAGGTAGCATTTTCTCCATCTGGAGCAAGTGCACTGGGGCAAGTAGATTCATTAACAGGCAAGTAAAATGACCACCTCCTGTCTCTGAGAAGTCCATGTTTGATAAATCAAAACCCAAAGTGTGAGCCACTCATTCTTTCTTTTTTTTAAACTTTAAAAACACTCAAAATTTTGAATTGTGGTCAAACATACATAAACAAAACGTGTGCTGCCTTCAGCCCATTGTGATGGCATGTTTGGAATCCTAACACTAGAGAGGCTGAGGCAGGAGGATCCTGCATTTGAAGTTAGCCTGTGCTGTGTAGTTCCAAGCTAGCCAGTCTGTATACTCTAGTGAGACTCTGCCTCAAAATAGCAAGCAAGCAAATAAATAAAATGTTCTGTCACAATTGTTTTTAAGCACATAGGACATTAACACTATTGATATTCACAGTTATGTAAAACAATACATTTTGTTTTTTCTAAGGGAAATTACTATCTAAAAATATTTCAGTGATAAATAAGAATATATGCATTCAATGTGATGCCTTACTATATACAGTGTGTACCAATTATGAAATTTAAATCTGCATACACATCTTCCCCCATAGTTACTGTTGTGGGAGCTATGATGTTAGCACAAATACACTCTCTTAATGGCCCATCAATGAAGAAGGCTATGGTCATTTTAGTGTTTGCCTTTCTGTTTAAAATACCAGGAATCTGCACCACATAAAAATTATAAACACTTAAAATATATTTCTCATCTCCTTTATTCTTCAGATTTTTTTCCTGAAAGCTAAACATACAAGAATAAGATTCAAAAATGTCAACAGCAGCCCTGCTGACTTTTGCTCAAGCCTTATTTCCTGCTGCCTTAGGTTTGCTTGTGCATGACATTCTCCTTGGCTGGTTATTGCAGATAGAAGCAGCTCCAGATTAGCAATGGTTTCCTGCAGGCACAACACACTGAGACCCAGAGCAAGGCCAAAGCAGAGGCTGCCTGTGTCTAAGGCACAGAGATGGCTGGCCAGCTGCAGACTTCACGTCCTGTTATCATCAGAGAACAAGCTCCACAGACATAGTCCACATGAGACTTTGTCCACTCCAGCATCAGCTGCGAGCCGCACTGTCAAGAACGGAGGGAAGGGGCACAAAGTGGAAGACATTTTGTTTGGCGTGAAGAGCTCTTGCGTTACATTGCTGTCTCTTTAATAAGGGGCTTTATTTGTTTAAAAGCATGGACTCTTCTTGTGGCTGCCATTTCTTCAGCAACACCAAGAGACGCAAATCTTTCGAAGTAGTTTGAGCCTTTCGTTCGTTCCCTGTTGAGTTGACGGGTGGAAGATTTTATTTTCATTGTGTGTTTTTTTTTAATGAAAGTCTTACTTTAGGAAATGAAAAAGCATCTAGCAAGGGTACAGCAGTTAATTTCTTTCTAAGCTTCATTCTATGTGTGAAAGAAATGCTTACTTTCTCCCCTGTGCCATCATCGTCTTCAGGAGTTTAAATGGGTTGTTTACAGAGAGGGAGAAGCTGCACACTGACCCAGGAGGTTACCTGAGTTGGTTCTTGAAGTTGGCAGAATTAGAGTCCTTTGGGGGACCCACCAGCAGTTTTCTGTCTGTCACCTCTGAAGTCAAAAAAAGTTTGAAAGACATTGCTTCTGTTTTCCCCTCTTCCAATCATATTGCTTAATTTTCAGGTGGCCTGCTTCCAGGGAAGTTTTCATAAATACACCGTGAGGCAAACCAAAAGCTCTCCTAAGAGTGTCCTTAGCTGTGACAGACAGCAATGCGGTTTGCGTTGCCTTTCAAGCAGCACACGTGAGAAGCTCATGAACCCTAATACATCTAGAAACACAGGTTGGTTTTGTTTTAAAAGAAGAACACTGCCACCTGCCTTATTCCGTTTTCCTCCGAACACTGTGACAATTCGTACATGGCTCTGGAGGATCGAAAACTCCAGTCTCTCCTACCTTCTCAGTGAACAATACTTTCCTTTCTTTCTCCTTAGACAGACATTGGTTTCAATAAATAGAGCCTTGCTCTTTTGAGTCCCCCTGATATCAGTTTGCTTTGGGGCTATTCAGAGCTATTCTCCTGCCTCATAAAAACCCCCAAAGCTTAGAGTAAAGCACAGTTATTCATGTTTAAAGGTGACTTGATTGGAGTAGAAAGGGGACCAAAGCGTTAGAGTGCTGATCTAATTTCCCTCCCAGATTTGGAATGGAAGGACAGACAGAGAGAATACAGACATAAAGGTAAGAGTGGGTTTTAAAAGCTCATAAGACGCTGAATTCCAAGGAGACGTACACTTGAGTTCCCTGGTTCCCTTTGGCAGAGGAGAACACTCAGACAGTCTCAGGGGACTTTGCAAGTGTTTTCTAGTACTATTGTTGGTGGCGTGGTTCACACCCATGTTGATTTCAGAAACCAATCTGCAAACAAACGAAAGGGGAAGTCAGACATAGCAGAGATTAGATTCCCCATTGCTCTGCTAGATCTCTCCCTAAGGAGGTGCTGCTGTATCCCTCTCCTCTCCCATATTAGTCCTCCAGAGAGTACAAGAGAAAGAGTGAGCAGTGAACCCAGATGATAGGTCTGAGAAAGATCTCATTTAATCCCCGTTTTATAACGTTTTGATTTATCCCATGGCAACGTGGGTCCACACAGCATAGAGGAGGGTTCAAGGGCTGAGAGCAGTTGAGGTCTGTGCCAACGCTGCTGGAGGGAGGCAATGTGGGAACAAGCCTGAATCGGCATGCTGACCCTTTCCTTGTGCCCCGAGTGTCTCGGGATCTTGCTCTTGCTTCCAATTGACACTGAGAAAACAGTGCATAGGCTGGTCTCGACCTCTTAGAAAGTCGTAGAAAGGACTCCAGGGCATTGACATCGCTGATCAAAAGCAGGAGACTGGGGGTTCTGGGGGTGGGGGAACCCACCATTCTTTTATTGGACTATGCAGGAGTGGAAACTCATAAAAGACATGACTAAATAAACTTATTTCCTAAGCTGTATTTTTTTTAATTAGGCCTTTTTGCCTAAGAGAAGAAAGAAGCAATCGTTTTGAATGTATGTTAGATCATCTGTTACCTAAACTGTATTTTACCCATTCATTTCTGAATTTCCATAATATCCAAAGGGCTGGGCCCTGGGGTACCAGAACTATCCTAAGTTCCCCTCCCTAATTCCTACCATTGAGCCTCACAGGTCCTAATAATAGAAAACCCTGCAATAGGGATTGCCCATATTTTGCTTAAAAAGAGGCGTAACCTAGACAACAATGAGGACCCTAAGAGAGACTTACATAGATCTAATCTATATGGGAAGTAGTAAAAGACAAGATCTCCTGAGTAATTTGAGAGCATGGGGATCTTGGGAGAGGGTGGAAGGGGAGGGGAGGGGAGGGGCAGGGAGGGGAGCAGAGAAAAATGTAGAGCTCAATAGAAATCGCTTTACTGTCTGCCTCGAAGCCCATCCTGTCCTGAGGGACAGCCAACCTGCCTCACCTTCTCTACTCACTTTCCAGCCTTCAAAGACTCTTCCTTTCTCAATGATCCTTAGAGAAGCATGTGGGTGTGTGTATGAGCTCCTGGTGTTCACAGACACCCTAGATAGACGTGTTTCTGCTTAAAAACAAGGCTGTTTGAAATGCATGTCAAATTAGTATAAAGAATCACCATTCTCTACAAACTGTATTTGAAAGAGAAAAAAAAAACATACAAAAGTAATCTCAGCATATTGAGGGCACATTAACCATGTTCCAGAACGCAGCTTATCTGTTTAAAGACAATTACCACAGTTTTCTGGACGAGGCAAGACAAAATATTCAGTAACTTAGCAACATAAACAGAAAAGAGCCAACGTTGCTGCAGATTTTTCTCTTGGGCTGGGTCAGAAAGTACTGGCTAGAAAACAGCAGACAACCTACTCCTGTTGAAGTCACTGGGGCCAGGGCTGTGTCCTGTGCATACCCTGCAGTGAGAGATGCACATCACCCCCAATTCCCAACTAGGATACTTCTTCCCTTGGTGTTGGGGGTGAAACACTGGATTTCACAAAATGTTTACCACTGAGTTACACCCCAGCCCCATGTCCAGGCCCATGAATAGAGTTCTCATTTTGCATGTGGCCCACAAAAATGTAAATGAAACTTGTGTATGTATGTATGTGTGTGTGTGTGTGTGTGTGTGTGTATGTATATGTAAAGTTATAAAGTTAAAATGCAAACTCCCTTTTCAATTTATGTTACATCTGTCTACGTTCAGAAGCTCTTAGCAAAGTAACTGGATCTTTTGTTCAGTGAAATTTGTACGGGCTTTGTCCTTACTTGACCCCATTCTAGGTGGATCTCCAGAGTCTTGAGGCATTATACACCAATAAAATAACACACACTATAGTTACACAAATGAGACACAGTTCATCCGAGCTTGTCCAATTCGTGACTGAGGGACTGGACAGTAAGCTCCTTGAACCACCTGGACCTTTGCCTTCTTGCTGGCCCTGTATATCTAAGGATATTTCTTACTTTAGGGATGTTGACTCTATGAGGTTCATCAGTGATTCTGAAGTTCTGAGCACATATGTATGAGCAGCTCTCCCAACTGATGATGATGATGATGATGGCTTTCTCTTCTTTAGTTTGGCTGTTCCCTGAAAGGCATGACGGTCTCACCTAATGTAATGCCTGTTTGTACTAGTAGATGCAAGAACAGAACGGTGTAGCCAGTCTATTTTATGACTGCTGGTATCGGTCAGTTACTAAATTGTACTTAGATAGGTATCAACAAACGCTTTGAATAGTTTACTATCTTGTCTCTTTTCAAGGCCTTAACGTGACATCTCATAGATGACAGTGTGATTCACATGAAGCTAGGACATCTGACATCTCCAAGTAAACCTGCTTTTTCTTGTACATTTACCAGTATCCCAAATGCCATTCACCAAGGGCTTTTACCATTTAAGCTCCGTTTTCAGTTTTAAGTCTGGCTCAGCTTATCTCAGGGTCTGGAAGATTTGTCTGATAAACAGGACAGAATGTGTCACTGCCCTGGGATCAGAATTCCTCAGTCTTGGCTGTATCTGCTCACTCCCGGAAGCCAACCGTCTGGCTACCTGACCATCATCATTTCTCCTCCTGAAAAATGACAAATATCTGCTATCCCAGGCTTTGTGTCCCTGCTGTTTCACCATTTAGTCATCTATGATCCTTCTGAGTATTGAAGGGATCCCTCCAGGGCTTACACATCCAGGATCAGAAAGAGGAATATATATATGAATGTATGTATATGTGTGTGTGTGTGTATACATACATACATATATATATATATATATATATATATATATATATGATAAGGGAGGTGGCACAACATGCTTGATTTGAAGGTATTTTGGGGGAAAGTACAATCAAATAGTCCTCAGCATGCGGTGCTGGTGAGTGTGTGGGGAATGCTTCTGCAATTAGTGTGTCAAGGGTGTCCCTGGTTCGTACAAATTCCAAAACCTGTCGACACGACTTTGAATGCAGCTTTTGTTTGGTATGCTGCTGCTTAAGGAATCAAACGGGGCGTGATTGTTTCACAAAGCCTGGACGCCAACGCAACTTTGGATGTGTGTAACATTGCCCATCTTAGCCATTGTGGGTATTTATAGCTACCTCTTCCTGTGTTTTCTGTGATAAATCCAAGGAACAAAATCAAGGAAATCAAGGTACTTTGTTGAGCCATCTCAGCTCACTTCTGTTTTTGGTTTTGTTTTTCCATCTTATTAGTTGCATGGAAGCATTCACACTTCTTACGATATTGTCAGGTTTGTTTTTAAGCAAACGTGCTACTTATTCTGTTACTTATCAAAGAATATAATGTACAGTTTTTCTCTTCAGGCTTTGTAGTGACTTGCATCCCTAGAATGAATGAATTTATAATAAAATATAATAAACCAATAAATCTTTGCCTGGAGAACTTAAACAACAATCACCTCTTTGCTGAGCTAATTAGCCCTTCCATCATGGGTCCTGTGCACAGTCTGCAGGCTTCGGGGCTGCTCCGACAGTGCTTCAGGCATGGGCGCAGAACGCCTAGGTGCCGGCTTATTTATGGTTCCTAATTCTTCCGGAGTTGTGTGAGCCTGCTTTCTGTCATTCCTGTCACACGTGGGCTCCTTCTGCTGTTCATACTCTTTTCCCTGTGAGAAAGGAAGACTGCCCCCCAACCCCACGCGCCTTCTCAGACTCTGAGTCATGTTTCAAATCATCTGTTTTGACAGTGAGTTCCATTCTGGATCCAGTAAGAAATTCTGAAGGACCAGTCTCAGTTTGCAGCTACATTTTAATTCCCTCCTGGGCTGGTTACTGACCCTGGGGCAATAAGGCCCCTGCTCTGTTTAAATTCCAGCTGTTGTGGATGAAAACCGAAAGCTGTGGCAAAGTGTGAAACAAGCACTAGCTCACATACGGCTTCCTTAGCTCAGGTCGTGAAATGGAAACAAAAATGTTTAAGGAGTGACGTCACAGTCTCACTCCAGATGAAAGGCCAGGGAAGGCTGTCCAGAAATATTTTTGTGAATAATATGGATTTTTAAAAATCACCTAATTGTTTTAAACATCTTCTTCCCTTCTCTCCACAATCCTTCCGCTTTTAATTCGTATGTATAATATTATTAAGGAATATGGGATGTTTGTAATACATATATTACATAGGAAATATCTAATTAACTAGGTTACCAAGGAATGTCAAGATTACTTTGTTTAGTTAAGGAGTAATGCCAAGTCTATCAATCAAATAACTAAGAAGTTCTTCTGGAAAGGTCATTTTTAAGAATTTATTTTCATCCAGAAATTTCACCCCGAATTAAAGACATGTTATTTTAGAATTCTGTTCTAGAAACCTTGGGCTACAACCATCAGATTGGTAGGAAATGAATAAAGAAATTTCAAGAAATAAAACTTGTACCAGTGCCAATAAACACAGTTCTTCGGGTGCTTCAAGGTTGGAAAGAGCAGGTAGAAGTGCTGAACAGAAGGTGTGTGGGTAACGTCAAAAACAAAAATCAGCCCTCGGGGAACCGATCACATGATCTTTCCCCAAAGACTGACCGTGCCGAAGCGAGAGCTAAAAGAACTTTCCATACTCTTCACTAACTCTACAGGGGCCTGGAGAGATGACTCAGAAGAAAAAGGCCTTTGCCATCAACCCCAGTGACCCAAGTTCAAACCTCAGTACACACATGGTAGAAGGCGTGGCCTCCCACAAGCTGTCTGTCCTCTGACCTCGACATGTGTGAACTGTCTGTCCCGCAGCCCACAAGTACAAGCAAACAATTAACAAGCAGATGCATGGAAACCGGTGTCACTGCAGATTGGGACACTGTTTCTGCTAATGTGACGGTCGGGGGTGACCTCTTGCCCTGTTTCTAGGACTGGCAATGGACCCCACTGCTTAGCACCTGTGAGCATGACCTTTGACTCTGAGCCTTCCCTGTCTGGAGGACACTTTATCAGCTGTCTTGTAAATGTCACCACTGAGACACAAATTCTTAGATGAGAACGTTTATAGCATAAACAGTTTAGATTTAATTTCAGAATAAATTCACTGTAGAATATCCTTAGAAACAACAGCAGAGCCATGCATTCTGGATGGACGTACTAATCTGATTTCCCTCCTGATTAAATAGTACTTGCGTCATGGTTCATAGCATAGCTGTGTGCTTCCTGAATCATAAGAATACATCTTATGGGACTTGATGGCATTGGGCTACCTGAAGCCTGGGTTCCTGTCACGAGTTTGCTTAGGAGGCAGACCCCACCACAGTAGTGAGAAAAGAGCCCAGGCAGGCTCTCAGGCAATCACAGCTGCTGTCTCTGGCAAGCTCTGAGCAACACCATGTTCTCTAGGATCGGAACTCTTTTTTTTTCTTTCCCCAGTTAGTTTGCAAATACGATTCTACAAAACCCATGCACATCAAGGCTCCAAATCAGAATTTGCTGAGCTAAAAAGAGCATTAAATCAGATGGGCTGGCTTTCAGTTGGTGGGAATGCAATCTATAACTACATAGCAGTTCTTTACAAAATAAGCAAGCATACTCAGTGGGCATTTCCATTCAGCTGGAAATATCCAAGCTTATTTAACTCAATTAATTGTCCTTGCCCATTTTTTCAAGGCTAGCCATTGTCCATTAGCAATTAGTTACGAATGGCACGTTTGATATGGAAACATCTCATAGGAGGTGCTACTGTGGTTTATTTTGAACATTTGGTTAGCGTTATTTTATCAACTTAAAAAGGTATTACAATCCATCCTATCTAAGAGTTTTATGAACTTTCCACACAACTTACCGTGCTAAAATTCTGGGTTGAAATAAAATTCTCCCCATAACGGAACAAATCAATAGAAGTGATAACAAATGTCAAGGAAAGACCCTTAAAACCCAAGAAAGCCTTGTAGGTTCCTTTAACAAGACACAACGCGTAAAGGTTTTAGTATGAAGCCTTGATTTAGGTGGCAAAAGGTGGTTCCCTTAGCAGACACAATCCTACTAAGTACTACGCTATCAGCCTTGATTTAAATTTTTAGAACAATATGTGGCCCAGATTTTAGGACACAGCTATCGTTATGAGGAAGATTCTCCTTCCTGATTTTTGTCATTGGGTATGCCTGCTTTCTCATGCAAACTCACACACATATAGACATGCACGCACAGACACACCCACAGACACCCACACCCACAGACAGACAAACGAAACGCATATACACACAGACATAGGCCCACACACTCATAGACACCCACACCCACAGACACACACATATACACACAGACACCCACACCCGCAGACACACACATATAAACACAGACACACAGACACATATACACACACACACAGACACCCACATATACACACAGACACACAGACAGACACACACACATAGGCACACACACACATACACACACACATACACACAGGCACACACACAGACAGGCACACATATATATACACACAGGCACACAGGCACACACACACACACACACACATTCATCATCCATTGAGAACTGGCCTGCATTCTCACCACTGTGATGGTCTCTGCCTCCTAAGGACACTTATGGCAGGAATTTAGGCTTCAGGTTTCCCAGTAGAATCAAGTTCAAAAAGATATATTCCCAAGAGTCAGGAAGAATGCAGCTATGTATAATCTATGTATACATTAAGCATGGCTTAATTCATTGATACTAGAGATTTGCATGAATCTTTCAATACTCTTTGCAAAACCAGCCCGATTAAAACACAATCCTTCCTTCTCATAGACGCCTCCAGTGGAAAAAGTTCTTCCCATTTGAATGCCATTACCCAGTGGGTCATATTTGTACACATATCGTCCTGTTTCCCACTTGACTAGGCTAGCTGTCAGACTTCCTTGGGTCTTTCTATGAGCTTTGTACTGTCATGTGTATGCCTGTTCCCTGCCACTGGCCACTGTGTTGTAGGTTGACAATACACATGAAGAACAGACAATGAACACAATGAAGGTGACAGCAAATACTGAGCATGTGAACCACCCTCAGCTTTGAAAATTAGAAAACAGAGGTCACTGCTCAGATAAAACCTATAACCGCCGAATCAATGTTAGGCAAATCTCCGCAATAAACATCAATATGTGTGTGGTCCATGAATAAGTAGTGAGTGACATGGGAAATCCGTTGATGCTTTGGTAAAAGATTCTACAGTGCATGTTTGGGTCAGCCCTTCATCTTTGGTACATCTTGGGAAATACTTGAGAGACTAGTGTTACCAGGCATAGGATACTTAAATGGAGATCTGTCTGGAACACAGAAATTCCTTGATAATCATTAAATGAGACCTTAGAGGAAAAGAATCAGTTAAGGCTGTGGAATTCTGTTCTTGGAAATAGCTCGATAGCACAGCAGAAATTACAAGTTTCCATACTAACTTCCCTTATCTTGGTCATGCCATTTGCATGCAAAGTAAAAAAATCTGTCCTCTCCCTTGTCTTCCGGGCAGACGCGTACATGTATTTGCTGTTGCCTGTGCTGTGTTACCACGAGGAATCGTGTGTGCACACACTGTTGCCTGCTTTGTGTTCCCACGGGGATGTGCTATGTGCCTGTACTGTATGTGCCTT
Source organism: Arvicola amphibius (assembly GCF_903992535.2). NCBI lineage: Eukaryota > Metazoa > Chordata > Mammalia > Rodentia > Cricetidae > Arvicola > Arvicola amphibius. Next base: position 79,456,629 of record NC_052047.1, read on the forward strand.
GTTTCACGCTTTCTCATCTGAGTCTCCTACACAATTATAATGAGACTACATAACACAAATGTTTGCTTTCAAGTGGAACAGCTCAGGACAGCTCAGAGCAGGGCGGCTGTTTACACTAACAGATCTGGGTATGCTAGAATGTCGGGGAAGCAGCGTTCTCGGGCAGGGCGGGAGCCATGCCAGGCTGCAGGAAGTCTTCCTCTGGAGTTAGTGGAAAGCTAACTAGAAGAGGCGCTCTGGACAGGGGGCTGGTGGGAGGCAGGCTTGTTTTGTCCTTCACCCGAAGGCAGCTGCAAGGAGCTGGGTCCTGAGCTGGGATTGGTGAGCAGGCTCTGACGTCATCGAGCTTGCTTTTGTTTAGCTGGGAAAGCTTGGCCCGATTGTAATGTTTCTCCAGCTAAGCACTATCTGAAGTGACCCACTGACACTGTGGGTGTAGAAGGGGGAGGAGGAGATGGCCAGGACTCTTGGGGTAAAGTACATGGCAGTCAAGAACAGTGGAGAATAATGTGTGTGAGTCAGAAGGAGGCTGTAATCTTGGCTCTCTGGAAACCATGAAGCTCTTATCTCGTTCCACTTTTTGATGGGATCTTATACGTTGACATTCGCAGATGGGCATGTGGGGGCAGAAGGAAAAATTCAGTTGTAGTGGTGAGGATGTATGCTCCTCCAGTGTTCGGTGACAAAGTTCTGTCCACCAGTCTTCCAGTAACGTTTGTCCAAGATACATTCATCCCCAAAGCATGAAACACCAGAAAGTTCCTTGTACAGTATGCTTTTAGGCTTGACACTGTCTCCAGAGGAGGAAGAACTTTTCTAGTTTATCTCTTAATTGATAAGAGTAAACATCAGTTATACCGAGTCAGCTAAAATACCTGAGCAACTGAAAGTTTATACGCTTCTCTGGACAGGCTGGGGAAACGGATTTTACAAACTATGATGTGTCTTTACTCACCTGCAAAAGGTTTCAATTAGTTTGGGGGCCACATACACCCTGCAGCTAATGTCCATACCAGGTCAGCCTGAGTGAATGGCCAGTCTTGTAAGAGCCTAAGTGTTGCAGATTGGGGCTGTGATTAGGTGGATCAGGGAGTGGCGCTGAGATAGAACTGGGTGACCCAAGGGCAGTACAATGTCTTCTTCTCTAGAGCAATGGGACAGTAAGAGGGACAAAGGAAGTCCTGCGCTGCATTTCTTTATCGGCATGTTCATGGATGCTGCAGCTTATTTTCAATATAGACTGTATTAGAACAGGGCACTGGACTCTGAACCATCCACCATCTCTTCCCATTCTTCCCAATGACTTACTTGCTTTGGTGGTTTCGGGAGGATAAAGAGAAGCCAAGTTCCGCTTTCTGGAAAGCTGTCTAGGGAGTCTTGTGTTAAGTGAGGGCTGGATGAAAAGGAGAAGCCACCACGTGGGTGGACCATCCAGAGAGGAAAGAGCAGGCAGTCTGGGAGGGAGCAGGCCTGCAGCGTGGGAGGCTGTAGGGGTGGGGCTGTGTCTCAGGCTACATCAGGGACATTTCGGTGAGCAACTGTACCTTCTGTCCAGATATGCCCATACGGGCTCTGCAGAGGTGACACATGGCCAGAATGTGACTGCTGGGGTGAACTGTGTGCTCTGAACCAGGGGGAATGTTTAGGAAAAGAAACTGAAGAGATTGAGCCTGTTCATTGTTTCATTCCCCCCAGACCTGTGCTCTTTCTGTGATTTCTTTCCCCAGAGTCTGGATTCCAGGGAAGATTGAGACAGGCATTAAATCTTGTCGCCATTTATTTTTAATATTTTGTTTGATTCTCTCATGTTAGTTTCTATTTAAAATGTTGTCACAGTCTATCTTTGTTGTTATGACTGAAGACCGCAGCCTGGATCATTTGTAAATGAGAGGGCTTTGCTCAGCAAAGGGTTAGAGGGGCTTGGGAGTTTGGAGGTCAGGAGGCTGCATCTGAAGAGGACCTTCTTGATGGTCAGGACCCTGCAGAGCCCTAAGGCGGTGCAGAGAAGACATGGAAAGAGCCAAGGAATAGGCAACCGGGCTTCTATAACAGAACCCTCTTAAGGTACCCCGAGAGATTACCTCACTCCTAAAGGCGGATCTGTGTGGCTCAGTTACCTCTTACACGTTCTATCTGGTGTCACCTTTTGATGCCTCAAAGGGGGGATTAAATTCTGACAGAGACTTTCAAAGTACAGTATGCACTTAAGTTTGCTGATTGTGGAGATTTGGGGCAGTGTTCTAAGTTTGTATACAAGAAATATGCCTGCCTTGCTTGTTTTTTTACTGATTATTATTTTTATAGAACCTCAAAACCTGAGTCTGCAAAGGAAGTCAACCAGGCAGCTTGTGAGAAAGAAATGTATACCTCGAAGACCTCCAACAAAGCTGAACACAGGCATAATGCCAGTGCACACATGTGTGTTCAGGGTTCTTCCTATTCTCTGTGTGGGAATCCTCTGTCGGACTTGTTCTTTACATGTAGTCTATAGCTCACTTTCAACCTCTTGACAGAGTTGTTTGACAGATAAAAGATTTTACCACAAATGTATTTTTCTTTCATGCATTATGCTTTTTGCTGTTACATCTGAGAATTCGCCATTGGAATAGGTCCCAACAATTTTCTCATAGGATCATCTAGAAGTTTTTTATTTGTTTGTTTGTTTTGTTTTGCACTTTAGATTTAAGTCTGTAGGTCTTCCTTTTTGTAATTTTGTAAAAGGTTACATCCCGATGCATGGCTTTTGCCTGTGCTGTCCAACTGCTCCAGTTACTCTGCTGCAAAGGTTCATGTTTGAATGTAAGACACTGTACAGCTGAACTGAGTGGGAGGTCTCCTCCTCGTACTTTGTTGGGAGTAAGCGCAGGACTCTGCTTGCGGTGAGCGTGTATATAGGAGGAAATACTAATCATCCACAAAAAGAAGAGAACCCTGTCAAATCACATCACAAAGTGGATCTGGAGGACACTCTGGCATATGCAGTAAGCTAGATGCAGAAAAGCCATGCTGTGTGACCTCACTTATGTGTGGAGTCTGGAAAAGCAGAGCCCATAGAGGCAGATGGTAGGAGAGTGGTCCCTAAGGGCCGAGGAGATGCCCTGGAGAGGCAACCAGATTTCAGTTTGGTGAAGGAAATGCCCTCAAGAGATCGATGGCAAATCATAGTGACCTGCGTTGATGACAATGTGGTGCAGACTTCAGAACTGCTGGCGGAGTACACGAACATTCTTTCACTGCACCAAAATAAAGACGAAAATATGTGAAGCCATCATTATGTCAATTATCTTAAGGTAGTCTGTCAACAGTGTATGCAGATATCAAAGTATCAAGCTATACACTATAAATATAGCAATTTTATTTGTCAATTAAAAATAAAATAAACTCAGACAAAATAAGTATCATTCACCACAACACAGATATGATAGAAACCTATAGACCATTCTTCTCTGTTGAGCCAGGACACAGGAGTGACCTAGTGACATCTATCATTGGTCAGGAAGGTTGTGTGTCCTGCCCTCACAAACAAGGTGCTTCCTATCGGCACTGCACATTCTCACACACTCGTCAAATGTAGAGACAAACGCATTATGTGATCCTAGATGCTTAAAAAGTACACCTGGTCGCCACCTTTCCACAAGAAAAAGGCTTGCCTATACCAAATAACAAATTGACTCTGATCAGAAAAACATTTCAAATGTGTTCTTGGCAGAACTCTGATATACAGGGAATAGAAATGATTAACAGAGTGATTATTGATTGTGGACTATTGCAGCAAGGGAAGCTATCTATTGATGTCATCTGCACACAAGGCCCACCCCTTAGAAGATGGGTTCTGTGCTGTTTACTTCTTCATCCACCCCAACGCCAGGAGGAGAAGGCTCTGCTGAGCAGGGCAATGAGAATCTTTGGCAGGCTTGTTCATGCATGTCTTCACCATGAGGGGATCTTGCCTAGATTAGACATAGCTTCCCCCCCTCAGAGTACTTTGACACTTATGGTAAAGGCAAGGTCCAAAGTGCAAGGTGGAAGAACAAGGGCTCAGAACCTGGGAGGTGGCCTATCCCCAGCTACCTTTAATTGTATAGAGGTGGGCGTGTCTTCTGATGTGTGCTATTACCACTGGTAAAGCAAAACTCCTACCAATATCCTGCCCTGCCCGCAACAAAAGTTAATCTCAGATAGACCCACTTACCTTGGGCTGGGAATGGCCACTTCTGCACAATTCCCAACACCTGATGGAAGGAGAGTGGGTTATGAGGCCATTTTGAAGCAGTGATTATATTTTCTATTTTATAAGTCTTTTATGCCTTAGAGCATGCTCAGTGTGTTCTAGTTCATTCTGTAAAGTATTCTGGAGCCAGTCATCAGTTCAATAACAGCAGAGATGGAAAAGGTCCCATGGAGCTTTGTGACATTTTCTCTTCCATGTTGGCACATGACTGCTGTAGTCTTGTTGGTGTTAGGAAGACAAGCATATTGTTGAGAGTTCGTGAGTTTAGCATTCGGTACTGACCAAGAAAAACTGATACTCGGGCTCTTAAAATCCTTTTTTCTCCACCTCCATGAAGTTCCTTGAGTCTCATTGTGTTACAGATGTTTCATTTGGGGCCATGTACCCTCACAGTCCTTTATTCTGCGTTTTGATGGGTTGTAGATCGTTCTGATAGCCTCTGTCTACTTTACAAAGAAGCTTCTGTGATGATGGGTAAGAGCTGTCCTTCCTTATGGACATAAGGATATGTGTTTGAAAGGCAGTTGGAATTGTATCCTTTTGGCCCATGGTGGTGGTAGGTTCTCTGCTAGGGCCTGCTATTCCTCTAGCTACAGGTTTAGATTGACAGGGCTAGGCATGAATGCCCTCAAATCGAGGGCACTTTATGTCCATTTGGACAACTGCTGGTTACTCCTAAGACACGGGCTCCATGATTGCACTATTGGTGATATATCACCAGTCTGGTCATTGTTATGGGTCTCAGGATTTACAGCTGATAGGACTGTTGATAGCCTTTCTCCCTTGGCAACTTGCGTCGAATTTTCTGACAAATGATTTTTGATTTCTTGGCATACACTCATGGTATAACTATAACTATAACTAGTTTCGGTACATAATCTTACCTCCACCGTATTATTCTAATGGTTTCTATTGTTTGTTATTTTACTCTTTTCTGCTCATGTGTCTTCCTTTACCTTAAGCTCGTCTCAACCCAACATTGTGTTATGAAATCAGTACCATGGCTTGAGACTCACAGCTTGAAATCCCAGTGTAGTGTGGTCCTTTCATACATCCAGAGTTGAAACTGAGGCTATGAACGGATTCAAGATTAATCCCAAAATATGCAAAGTTACACAAAGGAGAAGCCAGTAGTAGAAAATTTTACAAAATGAGATGTCTGAAGGAACTTAGATCTTTCTTGGTGTCTCAATGAGCTGGAACGCCATTAGTGAACATAAAATAGCTGTAGAAACAATCTTAATACTCCCCTTTCCTCATTTCTGTTTACTACCTCACATTTCATCATAAGCATCTTTGTTTCCTTTCTGTCTTTGTCTCCCATCTACTGTTTGCCAGGAACAGCTTACTTCCAAGCTAAACTCAGCTGGCGGCACCTACGAACTTGCTTAGCTGCGAAGCCACCCACAAAGCAAAACAGTGCAGTGTCCTAGTGTAGTAAGAGCTCACACAAAGGTTTGCTTTCTCTTGCTTCTTTGAAGGAGTATTGTCCAGGCCGCCAGTCTCTGGTCTGCATACGCAATAGACCACTCAGCCCTGTTCTCAGGCTCTGGATGTCACATCAGCTCCTGCCTGCGCCCCTGTTTAAATGCCTTGTGTACATACAGGATTCTGGGCAATTACAGCTGCTACAACCATGGACCACAGACTTGCTGGTCTCAAACTACAGAAATGTAATCTCTCAAGGTTTTAGATTCAGGAATCGAAAGTCCATGTGTCATCAGGGCCATGTTTTCTCTAAAATCTAAAAGGGGGAGTCATGCTTTTCCAGAGTCTGGTGCTACCAGGATCACATGCTTTGCTTGTCCTGTATGGACAAACTTGTGTCTGTCTCTGTTTTGCAGAGTATTTTCTTCCTTGCCTGTCTCTGTGTCCTCACACAGTGTCCGCCTCTTTGAGCATTCTGTGCCCACACTCCTCTCTTCATGGAAAAACACCAGTCACTGAGCCTACCCTTATCTAATGGGACCCCATTATAGCTTGACTCTATCTTCAAAGACCCTGTTTCCAAATACCATGCACCAGAGTTAAGAATTGTGCACATATCATTAAAAGAAGTCACCTCACCACACATAAAAGTTGATGTACTCCCTGGAGACTGATTCCGATGCTATCTGTCCTGGTGACATCACCAACATCGTTAAGACAGCCTGAGCTGTTCTGGGCTATCTTCCTGAATATGTCAGCCAGCCTTGAACTCCAGGAAGAGGTTTTCTCTGGATATTCTTTCTGACTCACTCCACCATGGCCTCCCACGGTCCAGAGGGACTGCTCCAGTTGCCTCGTGTTAGCAATCTGGACCCATTTGAGAAACTGTGTGTTGGGTAAATGTGTAGTGAGAAAAGCACACAGAGGGCCATTATTATAAAGGCAATGAAATTTGTCTGAAGTCCAACCAAAGAGGAGCCTCGTTTTCACTGCCTTTGGGGGTCTCGCAAGGCTGTGGTCAAAGTGTGCTCTCATCTGGAAGGCTTCATTCTTCCCTTAGCTCATTCTGGCAGTTAGAGTTTCTTGAGGTTGTAAGGATGAGATCTGGCTTTTAGAAGTGGGAAGCGTCTCCTCCTAAGAGGCCTTGATCAACCATGACTTTCCACCTGATCAAGTCAACCATAATCAGGGTAAACTTATGATTAATTCAAAGTTAACTCATGTGGGACCTTAGTCACATTTTCAAAACTTTAACTTTTCTATATTACCTAATCATGGGAACGTTATCTTATGAATTTGAAATAATTCAGAGATGAGAAACTGGACCAGATTCTGTAATAGTGTTAAGCTCCGAGGCTGTGCTGTGGAGGGAATGGTCAGAGGATGGCAAAGGGACTAGGAAGAAGTCACAGAGACAAGCAAAGACAGACTTCGGGAGGTTGACCTGTGAGAAAAGACAGGAAACTCATGAGTCAGCTTCCTGACACACTGAGGAACTCTACCTAAGAAAATTGGCATCCAGAAGAAAAGGGATAAACTGGCTCTCAATTTCATAGATTTCTGTCCCAGCTCAGTTGGCTTTGTTGCTGTTGGGCCTGTAGTGAGGATGTACAAACAGTGGAAGCCATGTACACGGTGTCCACAAAGCAAAATCACAGAGCAGGGAAGGGGGGGTGGAGTACCACTAATGAGCGAGCATCCTTCCACAAACTCCTACCTCCCAGTAGCACAACAGAATAGAGCAGAAAGCCTTTAGCACTTGAGGGCCATGACAGACATCTAAGTTCCAAACCACTCAGTATGTTGTGAGGGCTGTCCTCAGGGGTCTGAAAGGCTGCTCTGGGGTGGGAATTTGGTACATCCAGAGAAAGGAATGGTGTGCTAGATTTAGGTGAAAATCCTGGCTTCTGGTGTCCACCAGTTGCCTCCCATTCGGGTTCTCCAGAGGAGCCATTTCTCTAAATGCCACAGGAGTGTAGCCACACCGTCTTTAGCAGTCATTTACAATATAAAGACTCAATAAACAAAGAAGTAACCAAGAAGATGATCCACTGAAATCCAGGGAGAGTTTGGCTTCCCCTTCTCCAGGACCTCAGTGCCTCACAAGAGCAAGTTCCAGGACAGGTTCCAAAGCTACAGAGAAACCTGTCTCGAAAAAGCAAGAAAAAAAAAGTGAAAGCAGCATATCAGATTGTAATTAATGGCTGAATCATCAGATATCAGATCATCAGCACTATGGGGCTTGGATCAACATTTTCCTTTTCTAATGTGGATATCCTTTTTGTAAAAATATTGTTTTTGATACAGGCCTTCTCTGTGTAACAGTCCTAGCTGTCCCAGAACTGGCTTTGTAGACCCGGCTGGCTTTGAACTCACAGGGATCTGCCTGCCTCTGTCTTCCAAGAGCTGGGATTAAAGGCGTGAGACGCCATCATCCGGGCTGTTCTGTTTTCTAGATGGCCAGACACACTGCCTTCATGTAAATTCCTTTTATTTGCCCACACCTCAGTGTGGCTCTCGTCTCCAGTATGGTCTTTGCACATCCGTCTTACCCGGGGAATCAGCGTGAATGAAGGAAAAAGCTTGTGGGCTTTGGGCCTGTGTGTGTCCAAACTCAAATGACAGATCTTCTAAGAGCTCCCGGACACCCCACATTTGTTCCGCTTTACCAGATTGGTTGTTTTCCTACCTATTAAATAAAGATGGTTCCTGTCTTATCTTGAAAACCCATGATTATAGGAAGAATAATAAAGGACACCATTGGTGCCTCACAAATCGTGTTTCTTCTGTCTGAAAAAAATGTTTGCTGAAGTAAACAGACAAGAATCTGAAGACATCTCGTATGAAAATGGTCTTAGCTCTCTGATAAAATAAAAAGTTTGCTGTGAAATTCTGCTGACTCGTTTGCTAGGAACCAAAGTACTTTAATGAATTAATTTAATACTTTTATTAATTATATAAGCTAATTCTCACATTGCTTTTCAAAATAGGCAGTAGGATCTAATGGGCCCAAATGAGAGAGCAGAAGCAGAAATTGAGGTCATCTGCAGTATGATCCACATCTAAACAAGTAGCCATGCAGTTTGTTCCTGCCCTAGTCTGTGGATGGGAGCTTTCCTTCCCTCAGCAGATGGTAATTTTCGCCCTAATGTCTCAAAAATAATCTAAAAAGCTGTACTAGTATCGCAGTAGCCATGTGTCCGGTACTTAAGGTGCACCAGGCCCAGAAATACTTTTTCCAATGAATTAGCTAGTTTTTTTTCTTTGCTTCCTGGTTCCCACGTTGATCTTTGTTTTATTGCTGAGGGAAGTTAAGCTCAGAGTCAGATCACAGACCTAGTGGGCTGGAACCTCCAAACCAGAGCATTCTCACAGCCAGAGGCTCTGGGAAGACTTAACAAGGTGATGGCTACACTCTAGGTCTGTGGTAAACCAGACGAGGGGCTAGGGGAGATAAAGGGAAGGAAAGAGACAGGAAGAGGCAGCCGGAGAGGGAGGAAAGAAGACGAAGAAATGATTTTGCTGGCTTAGAGGAAAAGCGCCCTTGAAAGACATGCCACTTGAGTATGGGAAAAAATGAAGCTGTGGTTTGTCGGAGCCAGCTTCTTCCTGGCAGGGTCTTGGACTAACACCAAGCAAAGCAGAATTTTCTGTTTTAATGGGAGCGGCAGCATAGTGGCTCGCCCTTTCCTTTTCTAGCTTGCACCGCTGCCTGCGTTTCTTTGCCCTTCTGGCCTGGGCTGCTGCGAGGCAGGTAGGTTCAGCTGGCTGTTGACTGCGCAAGCGCGGCACTGCGGGCCATGGGTTTGCCCTCTTTAGTTAATCTCAGCTTCCTCCAAACCCTGGTGCAAACACGGTGCTTGGGCCCCCGCTCCTGCGCTTCCGTGTCCCTTTGCACACGGCACTGTCAGAATAGTTCTCTGTCTTGCAGGCAGGAAATGAGAAAGCCATGTTTTAGACCATTCAGGAAGTTATCCAGAGTTATAATGGCCCATTATCTGATGCCCAGAGTTTGCTTAGGCTTTTACTGTTTCGCTGCGCAATTGAGACCTGGGAAAACCACCTAGCCCTTACCCCACCCCCAATCCGTAGTCCCTGCGTGTGTGCAGATGGAAACCAACCCCCTACCCCCGCACAGGGAGTCATGGTCGCAGACTACTTGTGAGCAGATTCAGTATTTCAAAAGGTTTTCAATTTTTATTTTCAATCTTGCCTCCCGAGCCCGTGCTGTCAGCCTCTTTACCCAACTCAGCGATTTCTCAGAGAACTGGCCGACATCAGCAAAGGTGCTCAGAACACCTGCACATCCCTGGTGGTCGGGTACCTACCATGGTCACTGTTGGAGGGTGGCTCTCAGAGATGTGCGTTCTCACCGTGGCCCTGGGAGCCTTCTCTCGCCAAAGCTTGGCCCGCATGCAAAACATTTAAAGCGCGTAGTAAAATGTTTTATTGGCACCAAGGTCTGTGATTCCTAGAAGCCAAACTAAGCTCCAGCTTTGATGGGAAAACGAGAGCCCGTACTTTCTTTCTAACCCGCCATTTGTGGTGGTGTGACAGGTTGGAAACCTCCCAATTCGGTTTATTCGGATGAACAAGCACTCACCCAGTTACAGCCAGCCTCCCTGACACATTCCAGTCCAGGGCAGACCTGAGTCATAGTACCCAGAGCGTCATTGTCCCTGAGAACGGCTTCCTCCCTGCTTTTTGTGCTTCTTTCCTTAGTGGAAAGACAGTAGATCTCCCAAGGAAATGGAAAGGGAAAAATCATTTTATTTTCCAGTCTGCGTTCCACTGCAACTTGCAGCTAACCAAAGGTAGGGTGGATTGGGGGAGGACCCCTTTGTCCAGAAGACCCCAGGAAGAGTCTACCATCCAGTATGGAAAGATGGGCGGGGATGTTCAGAGGATATCAGTGGACGCACACAAGGCAGCCATAGAAATATGCCAGTCTGCAGTCCCCAGGCCTGCATGCGCAGCTCCCTTCTAATGAAGCCCTGGCCACACTTGTAGCTGTTCAGATTACATGAGGGTAATTTCAGAGTAATTTTAAAGTCAACCGCCAGGCATCTGCACTTGTAAATTAAATGCCTGGCACATGATTGTGCTGAGGTAATAGTTCATTACAATACAAATTACAGGGGTGTTCCAGTGGCCATGCGACCTTCGCAGTCATCTTGACTGGGCCTGTGATTACCGGGGGGGACCTCCTCCTTCCTGCTAATGGAATTTAGACATGTTAGCAACACCATTGCTGACGATGGCTTCTATTTTTTTTTTCTTTTTCTTTTTAATGAAAGGTCTTATGATGAAACTAAAATGTTATCCAGCTCTCTTTCTCTCTGGTCCCTTTGGCTATGAAGCCATCCTGTTCTGTTCTGGAAACTGGCCAACTTGTTTTCCTGGTCCTTCTGTTTTTGTTCTTCCACTCTGCCGGCATTTTCTGCCTCCATTTATTTATTTATTCATTCGTGTTTGTGTATCTTATTTACACGACACAAAAATATTCTCTCTTTATGAAAAGTTCAATAATTGCAAAAAAAAAGGTGCAAAACGCAAGGAACTCACCAGGTGAAGGTGGCGCATGCCTTCAGTCCCAGCACTCTGGAGGCAGAGGCAGGCAGATCTCTCTGAGTTCCAGATCAGCCTGGTCAACAAAATGAGTTCCAAGAGAGCTCGGCTTATACATAGAGAAACCCTGTGTTGAACCTTCCCCTTCACCGTCCCCCCCCCCAAAAAACAAAGAAATTCTCTCCCAGAACCTATGTTTCCCACCTGTACTGTCAGCATGGGGGAGACACCCTTCCAGATTTTATTCTGTGGACTTTACATGAAAATAGATTCAAATTAAAAATAGATTCGGCTTTAAATATATTTCATTCAAATTTGAGTTTGCATGATACACGTTGTTAGACAGTTATTTTGAAACAAAAATTCCCTTTAGCTGAGACTTCCCCGACTGCAGTACATGTAATTCGGCTTCCTTTATATATAACTGCCTCATTTTCTACACAGCTGTCACTAACAGGGACTTAGATTGTTCTGGAATTTTTAGCTGGTGCACTGAACACTTTAAGTGGCCCTGCTTGTACAAACCTCTTATGCACACTTAAGTAGGACTTGCAGGGCACACCCAGAAGAGGAGGGGCTGATTAAACAAAATTTTAAATAAAGTTTGCTATAATTTTCGATTGTGCACAGATGCCATCATATGCACAACTCGGAAGCACCATAGTTTTTTTTTTTCTTCAGCACATCTGTCCTTGCATTTATGAACTACTAGAAAGCTCATCTGAATGAAGGAAGAAATTGTGCCATTTTATCCTATATATTTCTTATCATGCATCTCTCAAGACTGATTTTTTTTATGCGATCACAATACCGTTATCACACTTTAAAATTGCCACACTTTTCTTGTGTGGTCTTCAGCTCACCCAGTTCACACGGGCACAACTGCCTCACCGGCATCTCTTTACCCATTTTATTTGAACTGTGATCTCAAGGTTACACACACACACCTCCCCATTCCCCCATGTACTGGGCCCAGTGGTTGCCAGCAGCAAGGTGACTGCCCTCTGCTTCCTGAGGTCTCTGTTCTCTGAGCCTTCCTGGCCCTCCAGGCTTCTGTATTTCCTATGACCCACAGCTGCTCAGAGTGTCACTTCCGTTAGATGTTCCCTGTGAGTCTGACTGTCTCTGGAGTGGGGCTCACTACTTTACATGGCTTCTGGGACTTTACGGACATGTTCAGCTCTGGTAGTCATGGCTTTATTGTCTTTAAAAGAAACTTTAGATACTTCTAAAACACAAAAATGGCAGCCTAGGGAGGTGTTGACCAACTCAGGACATGCACCTTGAAGCCCTTCCTAGGCACCCGTTCTTTCAGCACACATAGCTTTCTTTGTGTTCAATGTACAGCTTTTCTTGGCTTTTCAGTTTTACTTAATATTCAGGTATAGGAGCCAAATAGAAGGTAAAAATAACAAAAACACTTAAGATAGCAGAAAGCATGTGCTTTGCAAAGACCACCATTCCTGGAACTTGAAAGATCGTCTAGTTTCTTAAAGTCCCCATGATAAACCTGAGCTGAAGGCCAGAGCTTCACCCAGGGACCCAAGATGCAAACCATACCAAGTCTTATGTGTTGAGAGAGTCTTTTGTAACTGATAAAATTTTGTAAATATAGTTTTTTAAAGACTTATTTTACTTTTAATTCTCTACATATGTCTGTCTATGAGTGGATATATATGTATATAGGTGTGTATATATACATATATGTGTGTATATGTTTATATATATGTCAGTGAATCTGTCACATAGATGTCATTGGATCCCCTGGAGCTGCATTTATAGAGCCTCTGAACACGGCTATAGGACTGGAACTTTAGCCCTCTGCAAAAGCAACACGTACTATTGATTGCTGTCCCATCTCTCCAGACCCTAAGTATATCTTTAAAAAATAAACATTTTTGTAAATAACAATTATCCTGGCTAATGGAATGAGGTCAATAAATGGTAAAATAGTCACACATGCAGGATAAAGGTCTTTTTAACTTTAAAAAGTCAAAGACTGTAGTTGGGAATTCTGTAAAACACAGAACAAAGTTTAGTCTATAAGATTTTCTTAAATGTGAGCTTTTTAAAGTATATATGATTTTTTTTCCCAGTGTGAGACACTGTTTATCATTTGAGTATAATTTCATCTGACTTCAGTAGCAACTACAGTCTGCCCCTAAAGTGCTGTGTGGCCCAAGATCACAAGTTAGTAAATGATAAGGGCTATACTTTAGCCCCTATCTCTAATTTAAACACCATTACTCTTTCTACCACAGCACACTGGGAGGAAGATGCCTTCAACTCCTCAAGGTGGACCTTCTGCTTTAAAAAGCATCAGCAAAATCAAGAAGAAGAGCCGTGTAAACAAATATTTCACCTGTAACAGTCTATTATGAACTAAGGAATGGAAAAAATAACACTGTCTATCTTGAAAGGCCGCGTGATAGTAGATCCTGATGAGGTGTGTGGGCTGAGGAACCGGTGGCGGCCACAGGTGAAGCAAAGGAAGAGCTCAAGGAGGCAGATGGCTATCTGTGCCTCCTCCCGTCTCCTTTAGCATGTGTTCTTCTCTCTCATCAGCTGCTACAGAACAGAGTCAAGGAGAGCTGATCAAAAATTCCATTCTTAGGGTAACAAAGTCCCCAACAATGTTCTTAAATCTGTCCCTGGGTGGTAGCAAGCAGGAGCTGTGAAGGTTGCTGCCCTGCAGAGGGCTCATGTTGTAGGCGGGAGTCTTGGCCTCTGAAAGCTGAGCACAAAGTGGGGACATTCTTAGGATAGGTATCCCTTTGCCAAACCGTGTCTGTGTGACTGTGTGTGTGTGTATGCGCACACACGTGCACGTGTATGCATGTGTGTGTATGTGTGTGTGTGTGTGAGAGAGAGAGAGGTCTAAGTGTGTGTTCACACACTTGCGTGTAATTAGAATTTGAATAAGTCACTTCAGAAGGTCCTTTCTGGAAATCCTCAAGCATCATGACTAGGCCACTCTACCATTTCCTACCCCACTCTTTTTCCTTAAGAAAATTCGGGTACCACACTTACTCATTTGCAGAGTAATTACATGATGCCTCGTGTTACCTTGTGCTGCCCCTCCTTCCTACAGTGCTAAAACCAGAATGCAGAGGGAGATGCATCCTACATAGCACAATATTGAGAGGTGAAACAGCATTCACCGAATATTTCTTTTCCACTTGCGCTGGCAATTCCAGTAGTGTTGAGTTCTGCCAGTGCTATGGAAAGCCCTAGGAGGTGAGATCAGGAAGCTTCCTGTGAAGCTTGACTCTGGCCTTGGGCTTTGTGCCACTGTAGCCCCCCATGTCATGCAGAGCCCTGCAGTTGAAGTATGCCACACTCAGGCTCCAATTTCTTACTATTTCATGGTGCAAGGTACGTGCAAATCAAATCTAAGCTGCTGCGAGTTCCTTGCTCATAAATTGCACCCGCCCACACGAAGGCTCTGCTCTGCATTCCCTACCACTTATCCCCTACTATTGTTCAGGTAAGCTTGGGAGCCGAGTGGTTTCATCATGGAAAACTCCAGTATGGAAGGACTATATACCATTTTATGGAACTATTCACCTTACAATTATGGAAGGTCATATAGCATTTTAACAGGTCAAAACAAGCCTGTACTACTGGATGTCACTGAGCACAGTGGCGACAGACGTCATTGCTGCGCTGGTGTAATTACAGCTGTGTTGTGGCGTCAGCCACGCTGGGTGGAGACACCAGCAAAATATCTCCAGCAATTTGCAGGTGATAAGTGTGGTTTTGATGATGTTGCTGAAAACTAGTCTGTTTGGAGATTGGGTTTGAGATTGGAGGTTTGGAGGACTTCTGAGGTCTGTGTTTTGAAAAGAGTAACTAACCGGCGGTATTAAGTTCCAGAGTCTGAGAATCCATCTGTATAATGTTCGCTTGACTGGTTAACTTTATGTGTGCCATCCTAACACAAGTGTTCTCACTTGTACTTTTCTATTGTAATCAAAAGAGTGAAATCTTGGAGCTGAGGTGTGGGTCAGTGGTCGCCTACTTGAGATCTTGGGTTTAATCTCCAGACCATAAAAGCCAAAAGGACTCTAACCTAAAGAGAGATTCTGACACTCTTCTGCAGTCTGTCTGTCTCTTGGTTTCCTCAACCAGTATCTAAAACAGAGGAGATGAGCTAACTGGTCCAGTGATGCCTATAAGTAACCTCCCACATGCCGGCATTGGGGATTTTAAAGTGCGTTTCCCAGTATCATTCTCAGATTTTTTTTCATTGTCCTTTGTTTGACTCTTTTTTCTAGGTTTGAAATTATAAAGTCTTTGTGTGCGTGTCAGTGTTTCAAAGTGAGATTGGTTTCTATTGGAGTTGCATTGGTATTATTAATTCTACCTGTGTTCAGAATCTATAGCCTGACCAGTTTCTTGGCTCACTGGAAAGAAACCGTGATTCACATAGAAGACCACACTAGCAAATTCATGTCTTCACTCAGCTGTTCTTCTGAAATTCTGAGTCCTAGCTCATGGGAACCAAAGGGGACATTTTTCACCTTTCGGTGCTCTACTTCTCCTCGACTGTCGTGGTGTAAAATTTTCTCTTTGGAAACAGTCTTCTTTCTTTATATCTGTGACCTATACCTAACAGTAATAATAGTTACAAACCAAAGCAATTTTTTTAAATGCCATGTTTTCCCCACTTCGAATTTTGGTAGAAACTCTTAGTTGGAGATGGGGGTGGAAGAAATGAGTGTGGTTAGCTGCAAATCCTTCCCAGGTGGTACTGTGCTTGGCCATCCTGGGGATTGGAGTGGGGGTGGGAGTGAAGAGGGGTGCTATATTTCCCCCATCTTGTCTTAAGGACTGTGGCAGCTCTGGGAGTTAGCCAGGCTGTGGAGATGCAGGAGTGCCAACGGACACAGAGCAGCTGGCTTTGTAAAAATATCAGTTCTACTGCAGATGATGGCAAAACCATGTGTGAGGCAGGAAGCATATCCACCAAAAACCTGCAATACAGCTCACGTCCGATAATATATAAAAAGTAAATCCTATTCTGCAGAGCTGAGGATTGGCTCCATGAAGTCCAGGTTTTCCTATTATGAAGAATATATTTATCCTGAAGGGGTGACATCTGGTGATAACATTCCTTCATTTGGAAATGAATCTGTGGAAACAAGTTTCCACTGACTGATGAGGAGAAAAATAAATTGGCTTACCCCAGCATCCAGCTCCTTATCCTCAGGAGAGAGCTCAGTCAGTCATAAGAGGCAGCTGCCTTGCGCAGATGCCAAGCTCGTGCAGTTTGCTTTGTCAGCTCTTCCTGAGCAGTGGGTTGCAGGCAGCTCTCTGTGTAGGTGCATCCACAGCTGTGGAAGGGCCATTTGGGAGAATGGTACATCCCAGGAGGATGTGCAGCCATCAGGAAGCTTCCATGGACCACTTATTTGGACAGTGAGTACGTTACTTTGGTGGAGAGAACCCTTACCCTGGAGACCATAAGTTACAGCGTAGAAAGGAGGAAGACTTGGTAAGGGTTGGCTTTCCACTGAGTGTGTACCGCAAACAGGGACAGTAATTTGCTCCAAAGCACCCTAATGATTTTTCCTTTATTGTTCTTGTATGGTACTTCCGGACTCCCAGGCTTTGCATTCATGTGGTCATCTTGGATCTGTTTGGAGAAAAAGAAGCTGAAAAGAAATGCATAGTACTTTCAGTGTGTTTCTGTCCATCTTAATTGCTATGGGATAACATTTTTCACTGAGGTTTATTTCCCAAGATCTGGGCAGATCCTACTCTTTGGCAAGCAAAGAAATTATTTTTGGAAAAGGAGAAAAGCCCAAAAGACTCTAGCAGAAGCATTTTCTGCCATGTAAAAACCGTGATTCATATCAATGGGAATTCATCAGCCTTGGAAGGTGGATGTGGACTGCCCGAAGTAACTGAGAATTTTGAGGGGAACCCATGGTCTCTGCTTTCGCTTCCATCAGCTTGTGGTGGTCTGGAAGAAAGGCGCTAGCTTGTTCTTCTGCGCCTTTCTCCTACATGGAAGACAGTCCTTGAAGAGTGGATTGAGTCACCCAAATGGATGGCATGATCTCCCTAGATGTCTCTGGGCCTTTGGGTGTGTAGGCATGCTGGGACTGTCTTATGCTCTTGGTAATTTAGGATTATCCCCTTCCTCGAGGAAAGATGGTTTGATCGTGTCCATCGTGCCTCTTCTCTCCTGGGAAGTCTTTCACGCTGTGGCTTCCATCACGCTTAACAACAGAGAAGTTAGTTCAGAGGATGTAGCTGACTAGAGTCCTTGAAGAAAGCAGAAAACTGAACGCTGAAATGTGTGTTTAGTTACAGTTACAACTCGATAAATAGTATAGAATGGCAGGCTTACCTCTGTGGTTTTTATCTCTTCTTTTTCTTAATGAGAGAGGGCGAGGGAAGGAGGAAAGAACCAAGGGAGGAAGAGACAGAGAGAGAGGTGGGAACAGGTTGCCTTTGAAGGCAGGCATGGACCCTGAGCAGTTAAGGAGACTTGTGTCTCTGAGTTTCTCTTTCATTTCTTTTCATTTCTGTGCCCAAGACTAGGTTCCTGACCATAAACTCAGAATTCAGATTTTTTTTTAAAAAAATTATTAATTCATTGAAGACGTCATACATTCATATAGCACATTTTGATAATCCTCTTCTTCCTTCTATGTTTACCTCCAGTTATGAAAGCTTCAGGCCCCACAAAATGTGGCAGACATTCTGCCCCACAGTGCTATCTTTCCTCCTATAGAGATGTTTAGTTGCCCGTTCACATCCCTTGACCTTTTCTCAGATGCAACCCCTTAACTCTAAGCAGAGCAAATGCTAGGACTGTTCTGAAGACTGAAGGAAAGCGCTGCATAGCACATGTTCAGTGTTGCTACCGACCGCTGGTATTCTGTCCTACATGTGGGCACACTGAAGAGGATTCATCGCTGAAGCAGTTCAGCACAAGCTGAGCTATGCCCGGTCCTTTAAGAAAACAGTTGAGTTACATGCATACCTTCTGACACTGGGCAGTTGTAAGAGTGGGGCCCAGAGCTTCCATTTCCTAATCTGTGCAATGAAAGAATTAACACCAACCCAAAGGATAATGTGCACACACAGAGACACACACAGACATGTATACACATGAGCACACAGCAGAGACTAAGGTAAAATAATGTTCGCTAGCTAAATAGGAGAAAGCAAATCCTCACTCCTCCCTGTTCCTCAATAATGGAAAAAAATCACGCTCAGCTTGAGGCCTGATATGGGAAGTCCTTCTGTATGTGTTGCTTTTACTGGGTAATGAATAAAGCTGCATTGGCCTACAGCAGGGCAGAATATAGCCAGGCTGGAAGAGTTATAGAGAGCGTAGGCAGAGTCGAGGATATGCCAAGAGATCTAGAGAGAGAGTCAGCACAGTCAAGGAAATGCCATGTAGCTGCCAAAGGAGAAAGATGCTACCGTAACCTTACCAGTAGGCCATAGCCTCATGGTGACACATATTTTAATAGAAATGGTTAATTTAAGATGTAAGAGCTAGCTAGGAATATGCATAAGTTATTGGCCAAACAGTGTTGTAATTAATATACCTTCTATGTGATTGTTTGGATGTAGGCAGCCAGGAAACAAACCAGCAGTCTCCATTTACAGAGACCCACTAAACACCACAGGGTCCCCAGGTCTACTCACGGCCCCTACTCATCTTGTCCTGTCCTTACAGGAAAATTTTCTCCCTCCCATTGACATACCTCAAAGTTTTAATTGCCTAGTGACTTTCTTGGGTTCTCGGTAATTAGATAATCTAGAGTACTGTGGCACAGGCCCGGGTGTATCACTGTGTTCGCAGTTCAATCCACAGCAGCGGTGGACTGAAGTTTGACACATACGGTGGGAATAGCACATTGTCTATGGAGTCCCTCTTTATTTTTTTCTGCTTCCTCATAACAGTAACAACAAACAATAGGTATTAGGCCGCCTGCTATGTAAAACTTATACGTTCTATTCTCCGCCATTTAACCTCTGAGAAGATGTGACACTGGGTGATCTCAGGGACTGGGAAAACCAAAACATTGTCCCACTGTGCTACGAGTGAGTGATGTGGTACTCCCAGGCCAAGTGGTGCTTCATTAAGCTTCCAGGTCCTCACTTGCAAAGTGGAAATTTATTGGCTCCCCAGAAACAGAAACCTTCTCTGCAGCTTTCTCGAATAACATGTCTGTCCCCTGTGGTCTCTGGCCTCCCGGTTGCTCATGGGGACCCTTGCCGCTGGAGACAAGGCAAAGCCCTAGAATACTGCTTTTCCTTCACTTCTTCCTGATGTTCTGGAGGTTCTGTCTACATTGGATATCGACCAACACGTCCACGTCCCAAGTGTAATTCGGCCAATGGAATGAAATAACAGCAATATAATGTTTCCCTCCATTCCTCGGAAAACCTCCATATGCTTGTCTACTGACTCCCTGTCACTTGCTAGGATGATTAAGCCAGGAAAATTGGGCCACATAACTGGGCTCTGTCCTCACTTCCTGCCTCTCCCTTTCCGTCTGACTCCCTTCCCCCTCCACCTCTCTCTCTTTTTAAGTTGACACAATAATGTACACATTTATAGAGGGCAATGCATATATATATATATATTGTGTAATGATCAAACCAGGGTAATTATCACATCCAGCACCGCACACATACGCACTTTCTTTATGGCAGAACTTACAAGATCTACCCTTGTAGCTCTTTTATAATATTCACGATGTTGTTAGTAAGGACGGGCGGCGATGCAGACGGGCAACGGTAGCCAGTCACTGCCTA
The DNA here is from genome assembly GCF_903992535.2 of Arvicola amphibius. NCBI lineage: Eukaryota > Metazoa > Chordata > Mammalia > Rodentia > Cricetidae > Arvicola > Arvicola amphibius. Next base: position 79,476,643 of record NC_052047.1, read on the forward strand.
GTCTCCTCCCCTCCCCCATTTCCCTCCTCCACATCTCCCCACATCCCTCTCTAGCTGTCCGTTCTGCACAAGATCACTGTTGTTTTAGATTTCACAACTAAGTGAAATCATAAGGTATGTGTCTTTCTGCATCTGTCCTAAAGAACTGAAGTGATGTCCCTAGGTTCATCCTTGTTATGACAGGCTTCACTCGTTCCTGTGGCTGAATCATAGTTCATTTTCTACGTGGACCACATTTTCTTTTGCCATTTGCCTGTTGCTGAACACTTGTGTGGATTTGCATTCTTGCCTAGTGTTATGCTTAAGCCTAATTCACTGGTTCTAGGATTTTCATAAGAAAACTGTAAACAGTTGTTCAAAGAGCCACATTTCTAGGCCACTTCCCAAATCCACTAGCCACTGATGGACAACCACTTCCCTAAGGCATACTGGCTGTCCATAAACTTCCAATGCCATACGACCTGACCCAAAGCCCAGTCTTTCTCACAGGAAGGAGGGGAGGCCTGTTGTGCACTTGCTACGTGAATAGCATCAAGTGACAATCCCTCTCTACCCCTGCCAGAACTTTTCTTTCCCAGCATTGTTCTACTAGGAAATAATGAAACAAAGCGAATTGGCAACACACTCAAGTCTATGGGGAAAGCAGGTAAGCAAACCACGCCACACGGACAAGAGGCCATTTGTTGTAAGCCTGGTGAAATGAAAGCCCCCTTTAGAGGGGCTCACAGTGTCCTGGCAGGACCTTTTAAGTTGTTATTTCCTGTTAGAAATATCCACATGCCATTTGCATCAGATTTAGTATGCGAAACCCAGGACCCACACCCTCCCAAACACATCTGCCTCCATGTACATGGTGAGAGTTATGTGGAGAACTTTGACCCAGTTGATAGGCCCAATACCTGGTGGCTGGGACAGCTTTTGTGATTTGCCCAACAGTGAGTTTTTGCAGAGTGGTGCCAGTATGCCTTAGGGAAGTGGTTGTCCATCAGTGGCTAGTGGATTTGATTGGTAGCCAAAGAAATGGTTCTTCATGTTCGCCTGAGTATATAAACTCCTCTCCCTCTTTTTTTTTTCTTCCAGCTCTTGGGAACTCTTGATCCTTCTGCATACTTTACAAACTTGACATTCATTCTGTGATCTTTCATACTTATGAAATGAGTGTTTATCCCAGAAGAAGTTGAAAAATATATTTTAAATATATAGTAAGAAAATTATCCTTGCCTTCCAACAATTTACACGCACATACACATGCGTTTGTGTATTTTTTTTAACTGCAGACTCCACACTCACTTTTGTGTGGTGGTGTAGCTGCTAATAGAATAAAGAATCTTTCTCCCCAGGGATCCATTTAGTTGCATAACATAAGGCAAGGAAAATGAGGATGTCCATAACCTTAATAGAAACAACTCTCTCCCCATCTCCCCTTACCCCCATCCTGCCCCCACCTCCAAGCTCTCAATTTTTGCCTGGCAATCTTGACTACTTCCAATATCCAGGAGGATAACTACATGTTTTTCTTTGGGTTCAACTTCCTATCTAGCTTCTCTAGGCTCATGAAATATAGGCTCAATTTTATGGCTAGAATCCAGTAATGAGTGAGTACATACCATATTCATCTTTTTGGGTCTGAGTTACCTCACTCAGGATGGTGTTTTCTATTTCCATCCATTTGCATGCAAAATTCAAGATGTCATTGTTTTTTACTGGATGGATGGGGGAGGAACTTGGACTTCCCACAGGGCAGGGAACCCTGACTGTTCCTTGGACTGGAGAGGGAGGGGGAGGGGGAGGGGAGGGGAAAGGAAATGGAAGGAGGGGAAGAGGTGAAAATTTGTAAAATTATATAATTTAATAAAAAATAGAAACAAAAATGTGCGCTCATTGATTTTCCCCCAATACCTACATTGTTCATGTTTCCTGACAAATCTACAGCCTTCAGCAGGCACTACTGGGGAAAGAGGTGACTTAATATTTCTTTGTATTTATGACATTGCAACAATGAGTAACTGTTTTACCATATTAATAAATGATCATACCAATACATGATGGTAACACCATAAAACAAAATATGTCCATCATCTAGGAGAGATTATTTCATAGAAAAATATTTAGACAGGGGGTGTAACTCAGGGGTAGGATGCTTGCCTACTATGTGCAAGGCTCTGTGTTCAATCCCCACTACCACAAAAAAAAGACAAAATAAAACATTATGACATACTGATCAACTGACAAAGTCAAGTATCTGAAGTGAGGTTTACTGTTTACTGGAATCCAAATTTTGTGAGTGAGTCTACCTATCTGTCATGTATGCATAGAAAGAATTCTGAATATATAAGTACTATATGGATACTATTATTTGTTTATGTTTTTGTTTCTACTTGACTCTTTACCATCCTGATTTTATTTCAGAAAACATGTTGCTCAAACAATGTTGAAATAAAATAATTAAATTATCACTTATCACTAAAAACAAGCAAGCACAGACAACCCCGTCCTTCATGCAGAGCCCTTGGGGATTCAGTGATTTAGAGACTTCACTTATTATGAAGAATCAGAAAGTAGTTGAGACAGAAGATGTATTATTATTAAGGTACGTGAGCGTTAGCTATGAGCCAGTTTACTAAACAGTTTGAATCCTCGCTCCCCCAAATCTTCAGATTTCCTTAGTGACTGATAACAAAAGTCCCAGGCAACCTCACTGTGGCTGAAAGACCACCATCCAGGAGGTGACAGAAAGGGCAGAGCCTATTCTGGTGACTCTTAATAAACTCTGTTTGCATGACTCAAAGAGAGAGAGAGAAAATCCACTTTGGCCATACTTGTGTGTCCTTTCTCTTGCTTGCTCACATGCCCATGGATCCAGTGTTCTCTGCATAGCTTTGATAGTTTGTTCTCTGGAAGTAGGTGGATCATGACCCCATTCCCACCACACTACTGAGCTTCATTTTTCCCCTTGTCTCATTAGATTACACAGAAATTTCTGATTATGCAACAGGTGCCCGTATTGAGGCAAGCAGTCACATCTGACTTGTTTTGATTTCGGCCACAGCATGGGTGATGGTCTTAATGGGACATTCCTCTCAGAGCCACACGTTACCACGGGGCTCTGGAAGTCGAAGGTAAGAGTGCTAGTGAGCCAGGACGATGATGACTGTGTCCTGTGAGTGTTATAATAATCTCTTGACATAGCTAAGTAGCACGTTCAGTCCCAGATGCCAGCAGGAATGCAGTGTGGTTGGACAGAGCACTGGGTACTTTGCTGAGTTGAGGTCTACAGTCAGGACAGTGGGTTCCACTGCTGCCAACTCAACCCTTGTCAAAGGACTAGCTATGAACAGCTGTGCCTTCTCTCTAAGGGCAGTTTCTTCTCCCCAGGCTACAAGCTGCACTGGTAAGTCCTCACAGGATGGATAGACAGCATCCTCCTGCTGACAGGCCTGCGTGTCCTCTCTCAGGGGGGGGGTTGGTCCCCACAAAAGCAGGGTGTAGAATTCACAGTCTTTCTTTGCGCCTCCTACAAACTGCTCTGACCAGCTGTGAAGTTCAGAAACAAGGAACAAAAATTCCATTCCTATCAATGTCACCAATGAAGCCTCAAATGAGCCTTAGAATTCAATTTAAAATCTTGGAAATAGAAAGGGCATGTTCCATGCATGGATGCTTACAAGTGTGGCAGGGTGTCTGTCATCTGATGTCACCCGGTCTTCCTGTTCTTGCAGTCTCTCCTTCCTTTCCTTAGGTAGAGTCCTTTGAAGGTTTAAGGATTTCATTTGTTTATTTCTATAGTATGTATGTGTGGATGTTTGTGTGTGCAGCCTGACACAGTGTCTGTGAGGTGGTCATAGGACTTTCCAGAATTGCTTTTCTTTTTCTATCGTGTGAATCTTAGGGTTCAAACTCGAGTCCTCACTCTGCTTTTGTGGCTGTTTGGTTTTGGGTTTTCTTTTCTTTTTTTATCTTTTTTATTTTCTTTTTCTTTCTTTCTTTCTTTTTTTCTCTTCTTTTCTTTCTTTTCTTGTTCTTTTTCTTTTTTGTTTTTACGAAACAGGGTAATCATCATAGCTATCCTGGAACTCTCTTTGTCAACCAGGCTGACCTCAACCTCCCAAGAATCTGCCTGCCTCTGTCTTGTCTCCTGAGTGATGGGTTTAAAGGTTTGCCACCACAGCTGGGCAAAGACCTCACTGACAGCAAGCACATTTCTGGAGGAGTTGGGACTACACGCATGCACACACACACACACACACACACACACACACACACACGGAGCTCAGATTACAATCTACCTTTATTTTATACTTCCTCTGAGACGCTGGGCTTAGAAGCATCATTTTCATGGTACTATTTTCACGTTAGGCTTGGTAACCAATCCAAATGGAGACTAGTGTTAGCGTCCGAGAGCCTCTCAAGGATCGCCCCGCAGGAATCTCCTCTGCAGAAGCTGCCAATGCCCTCATATCTCAGACTCGTCCCTTCTCAAGGCAGTTGATCATGCTCAGAGAGAGGAGGAGCTAGGAGTTCACAAACACTCTCACCTAAGCCGCCTGGGGGGGGGGGCTGACCTAGTTTTCCTATTTTAATTATGTCAAGTATTTCACACAGGCAGTAGCTTCCTGGAGGACAGCATGAGCTCATGGTCACGGGGTCGCCCCAGTCACAGTTGTATTATACACACCACAGCAAGCTCTCCCCGCCAGCTGTTCTGTGTAAACAGCTACATTAGTTACATCTTGGATGCATCCTTGAGGCCAGGTCCTCTGGGATTGGGTGCAGCCTTTGAGGTGGGCGTCGCGACCCTGAAGAGAGAGAGGCAGGAAGTTTTCTCCTGCAGTTCCTTCTGTTGTCTAAATTGTTTTAGAGTCACCACAGCTGTTTACTGCGGAGTAATTGTGTTCATAGCTGCGGTTATGCACGGCCATGAAAGGGGACCTCCACTTCCGCTCTTTCTAGAGCACCGTGTGTGAGCACTGATTCGTCCAAGGCCCCACGGTAATCCCCACACTCCCTCCCTGGGAACCCAGCACCACCACCACCCAGGCCAGGGAAGCCAGTCACCAGGGTGTACTTAACACTGCACCAATCAGCTCTTATTTTGGCCTCAGTAATAGCTGAGCCTGAATTAATATATATTATTATAGTTCCCAGAGGGTGGGGGTAGGGAGGCCAAGAGGCAGGAAGCCCTGAAGTCCATTTGAATACTACTAATGGCCGGTGACTTGCCATGACCAGATAGGATGCTAACTGACCTTCTCCCAAGATCATTTTTTGCTAAAGGTATCTCCATCTCTGCTAAAGGCATCTATGTCTCTCCATCGCCTTTAGCTCGGGCACCCTCATAGCACACAGGCCCACACCTTTGGCTGCTTGCTTAGTCTGAAGACAACCAGTTGTTCTCTTCCCAAGACTGAACACTATTCTCCCTGCAGCTGTAGAATCAATACTCCCCATCCCACAAAGTTGCCCCAGGACTACGAGGAAACCTGCCTGGTTTTCAGGGCAGAGTTATTGGATACTTACAGCCCCGCATCCTGCCTCCTCGGCCCACACCTGCATTAGCCGACTTGTGAGCGGAGTGAGCAGCTGTCATCTACCCCTTTAAAGTCAAGACCAGTTTATCAACACTTCTTCGTTCTGACTTCTGAGGTCACCCCAGATTCCGTTTGTCATCCCGCCCCCACACACTGCTTCTTGAGATCGTCTCCAGCGCTTTATTTACTGAACCTTGATGGCAATAGCGACCAAAGCAGAATTCTGTGGCCCCGCATGATACTTTCCGTGTTCACAAGTGAGCTCTCTTACCACCCTGCTTTGTATAACCTGTGGTCGAAAAAGGTCCAGGAAATCCTTTCAGTCACCTCCATTTTCCCTTCCTTATCTGTACCCCCAGGTCCTAGGGGTAGAACCCAGGACCTCACGTGTACTAGAGAAATACTCTCCCAGTGACCCATAGCCCCAGTCTCCAGCTTTCCTTTGAAAGTGCAGTTGAATCAGAAGGCTTGCCTGAAAGATGACATCCATGTATGCTGGTGTCTTTGGCTAGTACATGAACTGCTCGCTCTGTACTGGCACCTCAAAATGAACCAAGTTAACTAAATAATATAATCCTCACTCATTGGGATTTCTTGTTACACTAATAACTAACCTCTCTTTAAATGCATAAGCATCAAGTTACAGTAGCTGCTTATATTTTTTCTATTTTCCATCAGGTAGATATTTATCTGCATAGGCTTGCCCTGTTTGAAGATGGGGCAAGTCTGCCTGTCCACAGTTCTACCACATTCTGCACATTGAAGGCTTCCCTAAGGCTGACCAAGGTTCAGCCACTTTGATTCACTTATTCTCTTTCCGCGCAGCCGAAAGCTCTGGAAACACCCAGGGCGGGCAGTGGCTGCGCTACACGGGTGAATGTTTTCTTCAGTCCTGGTACAGGTGCTAGTCTGATCATCAGCCCCACCCAACTGACATTAGAGCCTCAGTCTACAACCCTGAAAAACCTCTTTTCCCTATCCTTCCTACCTAGGACAACTTCACAGGAATGCCACTCCTCTGCAGGGCTCAGAGTCTTCCTGTCTCTCACCTCACTCCCCACTCCCACTTGTGACTCTCTCTTGTCTTCCCCAAGACAAACCTGGGTAGAAGATACTTTAAGAAGTCTTTCCTTTTCCTTGGCAAGGTGGGTTTGCTAGCCACCAGGAGCCCTGAGCCAGCTTACTCCCGGTCTCTATAATGACTGATTTTTTTCCCCTCAGTCCCCTCTTTGGTCTGCACAGCAGAGGAAAGGGTAACCAAAGTACTGTAAGTAAGTAGCGTTCACGGGGCAAACTTAACTGGGCACGAACCTTCAACAGGAGCCGTTTCTGCTTTTCCTGGGAGCTCCACCAGTCAAAGCAATACATGGCTAAACAACACAGTATTTTTTTCTGTACCAAAACATTCATTACTTGCATTACATTACTTAATTTTTATTTTTCTATACACAAAGGTAGAGAATCTATGCTCATGTTAAAAAAAAAGAAGAAAAAAGAACTTGACCTTACTAAAAGTCCAGTTTACAGAACCCACACTAGCAGGGTGTGTACTTATTCAGGAAAACACTTGTGTAATATTGAGCAGAGCAGACCACCTGTGGCTAGCAACAATAGGAAGCACTGGTTAAATATTTACTATGTTCCAAGTGGGCATTTTCCTATGAACTTTGAATTTTCTCTAATAACCCAGTTTACCAAAAGGCATGAGGGTAGTTTACCACAAAAGAACCGGGGCATAGAATAAGCTATTACATTTCCCAAGGCCACAGAGTAAATAAGTTGCCTAAGTGAATGGAAACCCTAGTTCACAGAACTCCAACTTATTGACCCATTGTGTGGGCACATGGATATTAGCACTGGACTCTCAAACAGGCTGGATTGACTCCATTCCCATCACATGTGGCTGATATGTCCTTAGTAAAGGAACTGTCTTGAACCTCATTTCTTTCCATCTATGAATTGAAAAAAAAAAGTTAGGGTCTGTCTTTTGAGTTGCCTTACCGATCCCAAAGGTATATATGACACTTACTACGTAATATTTAGTAACTACACCACAATGTGTCAGCGATGGTGAATGTTCTTAATGAGGAAGTGCCAGTGGCACGCACCTGATTGCGCCGCCTCTCTGTGGGACCATTCGCCCTGCCCTACTAAACAAAGATGGCGCCAGCAACTCGGAAGGAGCAATGCCTTTCCTTTCTCCACCTAAAAGCATGTGTTGGGCTAGATGCGGTGACTCACCTCTGTAATTCTAGCACTTAGACAAGAGCATTAGTGTCGGTGTGAGGCTAGCCTGAGCTACATAGTGAGCATAGTGAGTTCTAGGACAGTCTGGGCTACAGAGGGAGATCTTGTCTCAACAACAACACCAAAAAAAAAAGTCCACACTAATGATCTTGAATTTTTCTTCCCTGTTGCATTCCAGGGAAGTGAGCGTGGGCTATCAATTAGGAAAAGTAGTCTGTGGTCATTCATTGTGTGTACCCCGGCTTCCCTTGATACAATGCATATCAGCTTCGCTGAAAAAGTTGTTTAAATCAGATGAAAAAATAAACTAACTTTTCAGTGATGGAAATGTTCAGTTGGATCCCCTACCCACCCCCACCCCTTCCTTGCAGAAGGTGGGAAACCCTGTCTGCCCTACTTCCCCCAGCTGGACCCCTACTGAGAAAACTATGAACAAAGGAGCAGCGCCCAAGTCCCTACCCAGGGACCTAACTTTTGACCATGCTTGGGCACATCCCCAACTCCTGAGTGGCACATCTTTACCTCTCGCTTAAGGTCTATAAAACCTCCTGGCTTAGAATAGATGTGAGACTTCTGTGGCCCTATTCTCAGATATTATTATATTAATTAATATTAATATTAATATAATTAACATATTAATATTAATAGCTAAATAGCTACCCTTTTCCCCCTTTGTGCAAGTATGGACAGTTTACACTACAGTGACAACTCACTCAAGATAAATCACGCAGTGAAACTTTGATTCTGATTTTAGAAATTTTAATATAATTTGACTTGAAGTATCATTTGTCTTCAAGTGTTATTTTAAATTATTATTGTTATTATCGTTGCCATTATTATTTTAAGCGCTGATTTCATTTTTGAGCACACATGTCTGCAGATCAAATGGTCAACTATAACGTGGCTCCCTCATAAAATGCTACAAATTGGTAAGGCTCGTGGCTAAAAACAGCTGAAAAAGCACACGCAGAGAAACAGCCAAGGCTGTGGCGTGATTGCCTCGAGCATTTGCGATAAACTGCGGAGTGTTCGTTTGCAGCTGCTTTTCTTCTCACTTGTTCTAAGGGGTTTGTCAACCAGTATTCACTTTTCAAACGGCCTTTTGCTGCTAACAGACTAGTCCTTCTGCTACTTTCTGATTCAACAGTCACTTATGAGCAAAGAGAACCAGGCTCTTGAAGTTTTTGTGACCTCACAGTGGACACTGCTATTCCCTGACCCCTTCCTGTGAAACCTCCTGCAGGACTGACACCTGTGAGCCTATTAGGGGCACAGCGGAGAAACTCAGGGAACCTTGGTGCCTATTTTACCACCACAACATTACCTTAGCAGGCATAGCCAGACTTTTAACCCTGCAAAAGAATGTCGTCATCCACAAAGTGCCTACTTAAGAACCTCTCAGCTGAGTTACAGAAGAAAAAAATTCTCAAAACCCATAATGTTTTTAGGAAGTTTTGTGTTGGGCTACACGAGTTACTATCTTTGACCGCATGTGACTCCATATGGTCTGAGGGTCAAAGATTAGAAATGCCAGCCAAGATCTGATGGCAACCAGGGAAGTTTCTAAGATGTCATTCAAATTAGTGGTTGCGCAGGTAAAGAAGCAAAGCCTCCAGGTTTTCATGGATCCAGGTTGCCTGGCGATCACTTATGTTAAACACAGTTCCCAATATGTAATCTGATTTCATTGCTGGTAGTCGGCACTGGGATTGAACCCCGAGTCTCACACCAGCCAAGATTTAGCCACAGCCATGATTTGGGTCAAAAACATCTATTGAGTAGACAAGCCAACTTGTCTTGAGTAGACAAGCTAACTGAAGAAGAGGAAGTGGGATGCTGAAAAGAAAGGGCTGAGGTTCTGAGAATAAACTAAGAGGAACTGACGCCTTTGTGTTTCTAGATTCTTAAATGGAAGTAAGAAAATTCAAGCGTTTTGTAAAGGCGCTATTGGAAGTAGTGTGCCGGGTGCCCGGAAGATGGATGGGTGGATCTGGGAGCTGACGAGCATCCAGACTGCACATGAAACACGCCACTGGGAACCCACATCGAGGGCTGTTCCAAAAGGCATGAGTAATTGAGCACTTGGTACTCAAGTAATTCTGACTAAGATGTTTACAAATCTAACAGAGTCCTGCTTTAGCCAGAGGCACAATATTTTGTCACTGTGTGAACATCACAAAGCGAACGATGAGAGCTGCAAAATCGCCTGGCCATATAATCTTACGCAGTTTCTAGCATGTATGTGTCCCAGCCTTGACAGAGATGGTGTTTGCTACATGACTGTGTTTAGCAGAATACGACACAGAAACATAAATGCTAGAGAATCCCCTGCTAATGTTTGAGAAAAAATGCACCCCAGTGCCATCCCTAGCTGAAGTCACAAAATCAGGTAGGTCAGGATTCACCAATATCATTAACCTGATCCACTTTCTGAGAGGTCCAGGAAGCATCTCTAGTGACCCACACCTATCGTTTCCCTTCATCTCACTTTATAAAGAGCTTCGCTCCTTACAGTGAAATTGACCAGTTTCCTTGGATGCCAATGTGTCTAATCAATTGTTCATTCAGAGTCTGTCATTTTCTTCACATTACTCCATACGTCTGGGAAGATATTGTGCGTGCTCTGCCATCACAGCGTTAAAAAGAAATTTAATCTTCTGTGTCAAGATTTCAAATAACTAAAACTATTGAAAATAAGCATTTCTGCTTCTTTACTTTTTTGTTTTATTTGTGTGCGCATGCGTGTGTGTGCACACGTGTGCATGTCTGTGCGTACATGTGCACATGTGCATGTGCATGTTTGCATCGGCTCTTGCCACAGTACATATACACAGGCCAGAGAACAGCTTTCAGGAGCTGGTTTTGAACTTCCACCTTTCTTGTTTCTGCTGCACACATACTCCAGCTAGCTGGCCTGCAGGCTTCCACCTGATTCTCCAGTTTTACTCCCAGTGCGCCAAGGGAACACTGTGATTACAGATGTGTGGCAGCACATCTGGATTTTTATAAAGGTTTCCAGGATGTTCCGGTGGTGGAAATCAGGTCTTTGGGCTGTATGGAAAAAGCTGTGAGCCATCTCCTGGTACCATATCTTCCTAGAAATTCTGATGAATGAGCTAATCTGCAACATGCCCTTTGATTCTAAGACATTTTACCCAAAATCTGGAATGCTATTATATCCTATATGGTGTGGTAGCTTATAATATATTACATAAATGTGAAGAGAAAATGCATTTTACTTTTTAAATAGATAACTGCCTCTAAGTCCAGGTTGTTTTTAAAATTGTTATTTACTGAGCTTGTTGGAAATCTCAAACAAGACATTACCATTTTACCAAGAAATTATCTTTAACTCTTGACTCAAACTTCTTAAATTTGTTGTCATAACAATATTTAATATATGAATATATGTAGAAACACGTGTTCATAAGGTGCAAAAGCCTAGTCAGTAGCATGTGCTTGCTGAAATTCAAGCATCATGGTTTACACAAACAATCCACTTTGTAACTATTAATGATTTCTTTCCCTGCCCATTGCACCGTCTTCCCCATATTTTCTTTCTGACACTAGTAATATAAATTTTATTTATTTCCATTGCTCCCTCTTCCTCCCCATTTTTTCTTTCTGACACTAGTAATATATATTTTATTTATTTCCATTGCAAGCTACATGATAAGCAAACTGATCCCAAAACAATCATTCCCATGGTGGAAAAGAAACCCTCCTATGAAGCTCAGGCATTTATTTCAGTGACGCACGCCCATTTTCATGTTTTGCTTTCTATGGCACCTGTGCAGTAAAGCCAATGAACAGCTTGTTATTTCCATTCCATGATTAATGAATTTTGTGTGAACCACTGGCAGTAAAACACCATTAGAATCTGATGAGACAGTAACAGGCTTGAGAGACGAGTAGAACTTAGATCTTCCAGCAGTCTGCGACGTCCCTACCACAGAGCAGCAGACCCTGCCATATGGAGTCCTGGCGTGATTCCCTCTGCTTCAGAGAACATTTGACTTCCAAATTCATGAGGCCACAGATTTGCTGGCTGAGCAATATTTGCAGTTACGATTGGAAGTCAGCTCTCAATTGAAGCGTGGCACAGACATTGGCCATTCAGTCTACATTATCTGCGTCTTTTCCCCCTGTTCCGTGGTGTGAACTAGAAGAGAGGTGGACCTTAGGTTTGCAATCTAAGAAAAATGATGGGATCCTATTGAACTGATGCTCTACTTTATATTAAAGTGCCAGTAAACAAAGACCCACTAATGAACATTCCATGGTTATTATATAACAGAAGGTTATCTTTTTCCTTGTTTCCTATTCAATTTCTTAGAAATATCTGTATGTCTTCTTGAGTGTTCATCCTCAAAAGATTAAAGGAAAAAGCTCTGTCCTTTTAAAGGTGTTGGAGTTAAGCAATTGGAACTAAATGTGAGTCTTAGTTACGCTGTGACTTATTCTAAAGACTAAAGTCTTTAATCCTGCTCTTGTCGTATTTTTCACACAAGACAACTGAAAAACTATGAGTGTTAGAAAAAAAATTGCTATCTATAGTCATTCCGTTATGTGCAGGCTTGGGAAACCTGGAGGTGGTGGCTAGCAGCTTCATGGAAGGCGCTTAGCTACTCCCTCTCCACCCAAAAACTAATGCAAACCCATACTACACTTGAGAAGGCTCCTCTAGCATCCCATGTATTCATAGAAGGATGACCAGGGTCCAGAACAGGGAGGTATCCTCATCAGCTCTTCACAAGTGAGAACACCTCTATTTTATTTTCTTTTTGACATTCCAAGTACATACTTAATCTAAGATGCTCAAAAATTATGGAAAAATACAACACAATGTAAAAATCTATATAACCTTACATCCCACATTTCAAAACTGACACAGGACCTCCAAATTGCTTTCCTATTAAGAAGAAGAAGATCAGTAGCAGAAGAATATTTGTCTAATGAAAATGTCTATTGCAATTTGTGCCATTTTCCTGTTGAAACACAGAAACCAGCTAACTCTAGAAATAGCTAGCCTGTGTTTTGGTGTGTGGATGGATCTTACTGTGCCTGCCATTTCCTCTGCCATTGCATCATTGATTTATTCCTATGAAAGCCTGGAACGAGCATCCCTGATTGTGCATGTTTATACAGTGAGTCCAGGTTCTGTGGATAACTTTTGGAAGTGAAAACTCTTGCAAAGTGTGAGTCTTAAGCGGTACATTTTGAGAAGCCGATGATGTGGAGTTAAGCTGAAGCTGATAGCATGCTTGGGATTTATGAGTAATGGTGGAAGTCACTGTGGATCATGAGATGTGACTAGGGAGGGAAGAGCGAATGCATCTGCACACTTCTGTGGAGCTGCCATTCCATTCCGGGGCCCAATCTGATCTGGTGCTGGTATAGGAAGTGGTGAGGAGTAGTGTGAAGCGGCGGGGCTGTGTCCCGCCACCCGGCCGCCGGCTAGCTTTACACCCGAAACAATTACACGGAAACTGTATTCTTTTAAAACATTGCCTGGCCCATAGTTTCAGCCTCTTATTGGTTAACTCTCACATCTTCCTTTAACCCATATTTAGTAATCTGGGTAGCACCACGAGGTGTGGCTTACCAGGAGAGATCTTAACCTGTGTCCATCTCGGAGAGGAGCAGCATGGAGACTCCCTCTGGAGACTGCCTGAAGCGTCTCCCCCACTCTACTTCTTTGTTCCCACAATTTTGTTCTGTCTACTCCACCTACCTAATTTTTTGTCTCTTAAAGGGCCAAGGCAGTTTTCTTTATTAATTAACCAATGAAAGAAACATAGACAGATAACTCTCCTCCATCAGTGAGGGACGGAGCAGGAGTATGGGCTACAACATCTGACTAAAAGAGTAACATCTTTGACCTCTCCGGTGTGTAGCAAGCATCTTCCATGTATAAGACTTGTCCTTGGCAATAGAGACAGAAGTTGGCAGGACCTTGTCACTTGCCTTTCAGTGTTGAAAGTAGAACTGCAAACGGAAGGATATAAATAATAGTAAAATAGAATAATATGATAAACGTTGGGGGGGGGGAAGAGGCAACAAAAAGTAGTATTTAGTAGGCTAGACAGCAAAGGTCCACATGCATGAAAATTTACCATAAATTCTAACTCTTTGGAACTTAGAAAGGGATCATGGTAGTGTGTACAGAAGACTCAAACTATGAGATCTACAAAGTCATTTACGTATCTACCCAAACAAAACCTACTGATGTAATCCAAACCAAGCATACCTGCTTGTGCTCATAGTTTCCCCAAGTATCTAGTCGCTCTGTAGTTAAGCTGATAGGCATGCTTTCCTGTTAAAAATATGTATGTGTGTGTGTGTGTGTGTGTGTGTGTGTGTGTGTGTGTGTGTGTGTGTGAATGAAATAGCTGTCAGTGTTGGCGGGTGTCCACAGCTAACTAGCTTTAAGCATACTTTGCTCTTGAGATGTAGTCTCATGATTCTTAAAATAAATAAATTAAAAATCAAGGACCTTCTACAAGGAAGCAACACTAGCTGCTGGCTGGAAGCAACTCCTATGCCAGAGACTGCACTGAAAGCAAGACAGGGCAGGTTGGAAGACAGTGATTCAATGCCCTCCTGTCTTTCCCATGTGAGTCAGTGTTAGTCAGAACCTTACCTGTGCAGGGAGACTTGATTTCATGTCAGCCCTTAAAGTGATACTTCCTCTGTGCTTAGGTGTGAACCTTTGTTTTCCAGGACAAATTTTGACAATTTGAAGGTCTTAGATTGGGTTTCTTTCCTGGCAATGGAAGTCTGCACTGTGGGGCATTTTAGCAAACAAAACTAAGCATAGAAAACCATCCTCTGTTTCAAAGAGCACCAACAGAGTTCTCAGCTGAGCATCTTTGCAAGGAAGAGGGGAGCTAGCTTTGTCCTGGTGGGTGGGGCACATTAGCTATGCAGTACCTGGGCCAGAAGACCTTTTCCATTCAGCATCGTTACTCAGATAACCAAATCTGAAAGAGCGTTAGGGCTTGGGGAAAAAGTGTCAGAACATATGAGCATTTGCTGTAGAAGAAGAAAATTATTAGATGCTGTTGTGGGTTAGAAGAGAAAGAATCTTGAAATTCTTGTGAGAATTTCCAAAGAGTTTCCAGGAAAAAGAAACTTTTAAGTTCTTCCCTTCCTTCCCTCCTTCCCTTCCCTTCCCTTCCTTTTTTCTTTTTCTTGTCTTTTTTGTTTTTGAGAAACTCACTATTCTAAAGCTGCATATAATATACCTTGTGTATAAATTCTAAATATAACATCCATGATCTCTTCTTGCCTGTATGTTTTTATAACTAGGAATGGAGTCAGAGAGAGAGAGAGAGAGAGAGAGAGAGAGAGAGAGAGAGAGAGAGAGAGAGAGAGAGAGAGAGAGAGGAATCCCTGTGGGCACAGTCATTTCTATGAATCTGAGTGAACAATAAAACAGAAGTGCTCTTTTGAGCTGTTGCACCGAAGGCTGCTCTATCTTCCAAGACCATGTCCTTCAGTGTGGGATAGTCCTGCCACAGAAGGAGAGCCGGAGCTTGTGGACAATCCAATACCCAATACTTTGATTTGCACCAACCTCAATGATTTTACAAACCTTTGTTTTACATCTTAAATGTCTTACAAATATTAAATTATTTTTCATTGTCTTAGCATGTATCCCAAACCAAGACTGTTCAAGATCATTTCTAACAGAAATCAAAGACGAAGCAGCCACCCTGACCCATAGCGACTGAGGTTTCCTGCCGATTCCTGTTCCTACCCAGAAGTAGAATTTCAAATACTGTTTTGTATGCGTTACTTGGGACTGGTTTCTGCTTGTTCCCCTTTCTTCTGCCTCTCACTGGCGACCATCCACTAGACTGCACATGACCAGCTGGCCCTTGGCAGATCTTGGGCCCAGGTGTGAAGTAGCTGAAGAAGCATTCTGAAGCCAGGATGGGGAGTGATTTCATTTTCCATTGACGCTATGCAGAGATGAAGGGGATCCGAGAGCCTCCTGAAAAGCTTCCTCCAGTGAGTGGAGTTTTGGGGGGTTTCCAGACCTGCAACTGCTTTTATTCTTGGAAGCACCATTGTTGCTTTCTCCCTCTTCCATTTATATCCCAGGAACTGATTCAGAAAGCATAGAAATTGGATTTGGAGTCGCTGAATGCTAGCAGACAGCTGACTGCTCTCTTCCCGAGAAATCTTGCCAGCTGGGTGGGGGTATCCAGTGGGCCTGCTCCCTCTTGGCTGATGGGGCTGAGTCCTCTAACTCCAGTCCAGTCACATCTCACAGCGCTAGAACTAAAGTGTTTTGCTTCATTCTTTAGACATTTTGTGGTTTGCGGCTCAATCAACCAGGATATGATTTGCAATCCACAGTAATCACTTTTGGAGCAGCTGCCCAAGTAGGCAGGTTTCATCTGGCTTGCTAGCCCTGCTTTTCTTTCTTTTTTTTTTTTTTGTTTCTTTTTTATTTGGTAACTTCACACCTTTTATTTATTAGCCATGGAGTCCAGTTTCCTGGGCAGGACCCATTCTGCTCCCCGCCCCCTTGCACTGATGAATACATTAGTAGCTTTTAAATCACTCAAAATGTGACTTAAAAATATTGTGACTGCCTAGACTGGATATAATCCTATAGAAATTAATTCTTGATGGGAAATGTGAGCTGCTTTTATCTTAGGAGTGGGCGAGTTTAGTTAAGTGGCTTAAAAGAAGATAGGATCAAACACAGGCAAGTATTAACTTGAGAAGGGCCTTAGATGCTTTCTGAGGGAGTTTTTTTTAGAAAGGACTTATCCTTTTATGTTGGCAACCCACTCGAGAAAGGACAGGTAAATACCATATTTAGGAGGACCCGGGTAATGCCAAGAAGAGGAGACTTTTGGAAACAGGAAGGAGGTGACATAAATACCCTTATGACATGTTCTCCTGTGCCAAGCATTTTTCACATTACCTCATTTCGTTGAGAGTCACCTGAGGGCAGGAATTGGGGTAGGGACACCGATCTGAAAGAGGCAGCGAGACGGACTGGAGATCTCAGGCTCACAGTGAATAAAGACAGAACTGGTTCTCAGGGTGAAATTGATGAAGACACCCGGGCTCGGCAGGTTCCTCTGAGATGCTCTGGTTGATGAACACAGGGTCTCTAGGTAGTAGGACAACAGCGGCTCTCTTGCTGGGGACTGAGAGCTTCCCTTAAAAGGCAGGGTGAGAAGTGGGTGAAACCAGCAGAATACGGTGATTACCGGAAACCTTCTAGGATCCCCAGCGATTCACCTGGATGTCAGCACTGCTCTAAGGATGGCTTAGTCACAGCATTGTGACAGCTGTAGCCAGGGTTTGTTTTTTTTTTCCTTACAGAGAGCTTTCCAAGTTTTGGAGTTCCTAATAGTCCGCATGAGTAATCCAATACAGGCACCAGGCAGGTCGCAAACATCTTGGCCACAGTGAGCGCTGAACAACCAGGTGACAGACTCAATCAGATGGGGTGGGGAGGGGGATACAGCATGGGGCTTGGTCTACGGTTCTAACCTATAACTTAGAGGCAAACACAGATGAGTTGGGAGTTGACACTTCCAGTCAGGTGTCCTGTCACTGACCAGACATAGCCTCACAGTCAGACCCATGGGACCCTGGCAGACCCTTGTGGAAGCCAGAGAAGCCTGGGAAAGGGGCTGTAGTTTGTCCAAACCAGGAACCCGAGTCTGAAGGATTTATCTTGTCTTTTTCATGTGAAAATGGCTTTTTCCTAGCAGCTCATGAAATAAAAACAATGAAGATGAATACCAGCTGAGATTTGGTGACTTCGTGGTCTTTATGTATACTGTAAAACCCTATGACATTTGTTAAGGGGCCCAAATCATTAATGACAGAGTTGGTGCCAGGATCCCTATCTGCTGTGTGTATTCTAGTACAGCATGCAGCTTTGCAGCTGAACTAACCACAACATCAGATGCCTTCTATACAGGAATCAAGGACAGACGTAGTGGCACATGCCGTTAATGCCAGCACTTGGGAGGCACAGGCAGGAGACTTTCTGGGAGCTCAAGACCAGCCTGATCTCCATTGTGAATTCCAGAACAGCCAGAGCTACACTGCGAGATCCCATTTCAAAAATCCAAAAGAATAAAAATAATGAACAGGAAACAGTCTTGTCGTGATGGTCTAGAGAGTTGTCGAAGAAGACAAAATAAAGCTTCATAAGCATGGAGTGACCCTGTAGTATACTTTGGAAAGTGAAGAGTAGGTGGCATGTAGACCCTGACACACTTGTCATTGAGAGGGTTGTGGTGGCATCAGAACAGGGACTCCCATGTGCTACAGATAGATTTTTGAAAGTCAAGTTAGAGACTGAGATTTAGCCCTCAGTTAAACAGAAAATCTCTCAGTTAAACGGAAATTTCAATCAATTAGAGTAATCCATTCCCTAAACACCTTATCTAATAATGACACAATGCCAATAGTCCTGCTGTGTTTCTGTCACAACTGGAGTGACTAAATGGGACAACACAAAGTAACCAGGATAATAGAATCTGATCTTGCATTGTGGCCTTAGTAATCCCAGGAACCATTTCCAGGCTGAGTCATCTTACACCGAAGGGAGTCTGTGATGGGAAGTGTCTGAGAACCCCTCCCCAGTCCCTGCATTGACTGCAGTGATTTTGGTCCTGTTTGTCCTCTAAAAGTGCCTTCTTTGCAGTAGATGAACTGCATGTGTTTGTGTGGTTGACCAGTAGATTGTCTGCTCTTCACGTCACATTCTCGGTGTCTTTTCAGCGTGCCTCCTTGACGAGACAACAATAAGGAAAGGCCATTAAACGTTTCAGTTGGGTACACTACTTGATCCAAGAGCATCATTTAGCAGTCTAACTCTTGTTCCGTATCTTGGCCTATAAGTGAAATTCAGTTCAATTAAAAAAAATTCAAGAATATGTAGTTTTGTCAAAGACCCCAGAGTGATTTAATAAGCGGGGGGCAGTGTTTGGACTCCTTTGTGATTAAAAAAAAAGTATTTACCTAGATGAGGCTTCAGGTCCCTTCCAGACGCCACAGACCTCTAGGGAACAGGCCACACACCCTAAAGCAGTACCCCCTAAAGACCCTTGATGGTGTGGGCCACATCTTGAGAGTGTCTCTGCTCAGCATCCTGATAGAAAAGCTCCCCCCAGGTGACTCTAATGTGTAATCATGCCGAGAGATCTTTGCAACAGACCCTAACAGTGTTGCTTTCTCCTTCTGTCCGGATTTAGCACAACTTGTCTTTTAAAGAAAGGGCTCTCATTCTTCAGGGGCAGAAAGACACCCGTTCTTATAAGAAGGAGTCATAGATTTTGATTGGGGACACATTGTTATCTGCTGATAACCTGCCCAGTGCACAAAGGGTTAACCCATATGGTTTTTTTTTTGTTTGTTTGTTTTATTATTTCTCTGCCATTATGGACAATTGTAAATATATTGCAGTCTGTACAAGGATTTGAGAGGAGGAAATGTAATTGAAGCACTGAAGCAATTTATTTGCATTATGGTGATGTTCATATAAAATTTTGATTTAACATAATATCCTGAGTTAAACTATCACCAAATCTTTGGTCCAACGAAGTTATATAAAAGTACTCCAGATACTCCATGGGCCCAATCTGTTTCAGCCCATTGTCAGTTTTGGAAATAAGAGCCGGGTAAATTTTATTTTTTTTCTTTTTTTAAGTAATTTATTTAACTTTATTTTGTGTGCATTGGTGTGAGGGTGTCAGATGCCCTGGAACTGGAGTTACAGACGGTTATGAGCTGCCGTGGGGGTATTGGGAATTGAACCCGGATCCCCTGGAGGAACAGCCAGTGTTCTACACCCCTGAGCTCATCTCTCCAGCCCGGACTGGGTAAATTTTATTTGACCTGTCAATATTATTGTAACTACACCAAGTACATTGTCCACACAAAGTAAATATCCAGTCAGTGATTAGTGCTTTTATGATTTCTATTTAACAAATATTTGTTGTCTCCTTACTGCATTTAAGAATTTATGAGTGTCAACAGCTAGTATTTGAGGTATTTTAGCTTTTGAAAACAGGGTTGACAATCAGTTCACAGGACAGAGAAGTAATCCATAGTCTGAAACACAGGGCTTTGCGGAAGCCCTCTAGACGGGCGGGGGCTATTGGAGCGCCAGGCTCACCTTTCCATCCCTGGTTTGCTGTACACTCGGGTGACTGCTGAGGATCCAGTCCTTATCTACACAGAATTTTCTCTTTATATCCCCTTTTCCCATGGTCCCTTCTGTCTCCTGTCTGATTCCATTCAGAAAACAACCTGCCCTGACTTTTTGCTGAGCAGTTTGGCTGGTTTGCCCTTATAGTTCATAGCTAGAATGGAGACTCGGATCCGTGTGCTTTATACTCCTTCAGGAATCAGATTGTTCGAGCTTTACATTTAAAACAGCATCGGATCCTGTGTAGGAAGAGGCACACCGACAGCCGCAATTCTAATCCTACGCATTAGTTTCTCACATATTCAATTTGCCATGGTGGTTCATGCTTATTGTTATAACTATCTGTTTGTGACCTGGAAACAATTCAATTGTAATAAAGGAAGCAGGATTCTCCCAGGAAAAGGAAGATAAGCAGCATATATTTTAAAAAGACATACCTTTTCTGAGTTCTCTAACTCTAAGCTCGGGAAGAACCTGGGCTTCTCTGCCTCGTTCTCAGTACACTTTTCTGTGTGTTTCTGTTGGGTTGTAGGAGGACATTGCTGGGTCGTAGGACAACTTTAGAAACTTGGAAGATGCCACCAAAAACCTGTCGTGACAAATTATATTCCAGGAGAGACATCCGGAAGTTTCTGTTGCATGAAAGCTTTCCCAATACGTGCTGACATCTGACTCCTTTATTTTCCTGTTCTGATTGGGTGTGTTCCCTGAAATTCAAATAATCGAATTTTCCACCTTACATTTACACAACTACTTGTGATGCCGGAGTGTCAAGGTGGAGCCCTAAGCCATGTACCAGCCCTAGAGTCAGACAAGGAAGGCTTTTATTGCTACTCCATCCTTACCCACCTGGTTACTTAATACATCTAAACCTCAGTTTCTCATTTTATAGATCACAATATGGAGTGACGGTAGAATGATATGATCTCTAAAAATAGAAGGTCTGATGCATAATACAACAGCCATCTTGCTCCTGCAGGTTCTAGTCCTTTTTAGAAACACATGGTCTTATACCCTCTAGGAAAGCTGGCTGGAAGAGGGGTGTCTGCAGACCCTGAAAAGCCATGAGATAAGAAGTGACTTTCAGGTCTTCTTCCAAGGTGTTGTGTATTCTCATGGCTTTGCCTGGGTCATTTGTTACACTAGAGGGACACTTAAGGAGAATTTGGAAATCATAGCCCATGTCCCCTTTACGGGAAACTGGCTCTTTAGAGAACCGCACACTTAGCCTATTGTTTAGGAGTAACTAGAACTCAGACTCCTCTGCCTAGTTCTAGCAGTCTCTGCACAGTATTTCTTGCCTTTTAATAACAAAGCATCAATCTGCTGGCAAGCGATAACAAAAGCAATCATTTATGGCCTGTTGCAGTTATTATATAGGGATGAGAAACTTTCAAGTTCTTCACAATAAAGTCCAAAATACTCCAGGTGAATAAATGTCTTAACTGTCTCATCCTTGAGGGGGAATTTGTGTATTCTTTTATTGAAATGATTTGTCAGCTGGGATGGGAATGTGGATAAAAGTTACCTTGCTCCCTTTTGGGATAATGAGTGTTTGCTGAACCAGTGTGTGGAAGGATAACATCTGTCCTGCGCAGTGAAAGAGGCAACACCATCTGGAAGGAAAGTAGGCCCATCTTCTGTAGTAAAATGCCTACTATGCAATGCCCACATTGTGTGGGCACCTTACAGATTAGTTGATCAACAAAAGCAAAACAAACAAGGGAACTAGTCAAAATGAGTGACTTCTGGGCTTGGCTGCTATCAGTAAGGGGACATTTGTCACTAGCAAGGCAACATACACCATGGGGAAGAAGCTGATTTGGATGACAGGCAGATTCTCCAGGGAGAGTGGTCCTGACCTATTCCACTGACTGCTGTGAAAATAGGCCCGCCACAAAAGGCTGATTTCTGAAAGCATGCTCTCTGTGGGCACGTGGCAGGAAGTACTTAGCAGAGCATCGAGAATGCAGTATGTGTTTGTGGGTGGTGGCTGTGGGTGACATGGACTGGCCTTCAGGAAGCCTTATGAGGGGAGCATGCTAGGGTTCCAAAGCTTCCCGGCTAGGTTTTTATTGACAGAGAACTTTTAAAGTTAGTGTCATGAGAACCTTGATTCTGCTACCAGGAAGACTGAGGTTCCTTTGAGAGATGATCTGTGTAGGACTGGGCCTTGAACATAGGGAATGAAGAGATTGCACAAGACCGGTTTCTACCTTTTGGCAGATTGGGCCTGTAAATCTAACATAGGCAGAGCCTCTTGTAGGGGCTTGTGTCCTTTCTTTCACTGCATAAAATTCTCATAAGCAGTTGTTCTTTCGGGCTTGAAGTTACAGAGCTAGACCAGGGCAGGCTAAGTAGATAACAGCTGATACCATTATAAAAGCCAGTAGAAAAGGACGGGAGCCCATCTGCGACTGTGTGTACCCTTCTGGCCATGAGCTGTGTCTGGTCATTAAGTGAGCATGCCTCAACACCTACCCTGCCTCGGGTGTTTGAGAAGGTTCTGCCAGGTGCGAGCCAAGAGGACTCTATTCTGTCCTCCAGAAATGACTAAAACTCAATTAATGCCCAGAGCCTCGGGATAGAGCTGCCCAGCTGAAATAGGCCTAAACCAGATGTCCTCAGGAAAGCACCCCAGGCCACATGAAGATAAAGGGTTTGCAGGCCTAGGCCTGGCAGATTGAAATATGACCAGCTGCCTGACAGGTTACCCCAAATCTTCTGGGAAAAGTTTGTGTAACATCAAGCAAAGGGGGAATGTGTTTACCTTACTTAAAAGAGTCAAGTTAGAAAGGAAGAAATTAACTGAACACAATGTATTTTAACACTGCTCTTATTTTTAACAACCCCTTTCTTTTACCTTCCAAGTTTGAGAAGAAAAGAATTGTTGTCGATATGTGTTTCCAATAAGTGTGAGGCTCCTACCCCACCCTCCTCATAGCTAGCTGGCATCATGGGGAAAATGGTACCAATAAGATCTGAATTTCACATCTAACCTGATAAGAAGCCTCAAACGGCAATGTTTTTTTTGCATTTCTTTGCTTTTTGTGTCGTTTCTGGTACTGGAGATGGAATCCAGAGTCTCACACATGCTGGGCACACTCTGTTACATAGATACACTGCAGCCCCACAGTCATGCTCAGTTAACTAATGTCCCATTGAAGCAACTTTCTAACAACATATCAAGTACTTTCCTCCAGAAACAATGTGGAAGATGGTAAAAATCAAGATCCCTTTTCTGTGAGCTGTGACAAAGTAAGATCGTAGACTCTGAATTCACTGGCATCGCTTGTCTGAGACAACGGGATATGGCGGAAGTGTCCGACTCCAGCTCTCCTTTTGGCGAAACTGTTGGCCCTGGAGATGCACCTCCCCATCAACTGCTCCCTGCCAGTCCTGTCTTCATTGCTGGACAATCAGCTCCTCGAAGGCAGAGTCTTCATTGCCAGCAATACGTACGAGCCTGGTGTGTATTGTGGGGCTTGTTAACGTGCTAGCAATGATGAAGAGTTTTCACCAGTTGCCTCTTATCACTACTGATATGATTATTACTGTTGTTGCATGTATGTCCCCTGGCCACGGTACCTGCATATAATGGAGGTCTAGGTTGTCTAGGGAACTGCCAAGTTCATTCCCTAGTACAGACAAAGAGCTGAACGTCAGGAAAGACAGAAGACCGAGCCACAAAAAAAAAAAAAAAAAAAAAAAAAAAAAAAAAAAAAAAAAACAAAAAAAAAAAAAACGGAGAGTAAGAGCATTATGCCTTCAAGATGGAAGCACCTAAGGCTAGAAGTCCTCTAAGGGGACTTCAGCATGGGTATTTTATAGAGACCCAGTCATACTGTTGCCTCTTAGTTCTGCTGAGATACACTGTTACCATCTGCCTCCTCACTGTTTCCCCTGACAATGTACCCTGGGGACAAGAATCTATCATCTCAGGGGAGCCTGCTTTTGGACTTTTTGTCTATCCATGTCCCACTACGATTCACTCACTACACACTTGAAAATCATTGCTAATATTGCTTTGCAAACAGAAATGTCAGAGGGAGGAGGCCAGTCTGAGCCTCGGTCTGAGAAGCTTCCTTTTGCTGTAGGTGGTTAATGTCCTGAGAGAGGCACAGCACTAAATGAGACACCTACATCATCTGCCTGTGCCCCACGCCAAGGCTCAAGGAAAATCGTAGAAGAGAGGGCAGAGAGAATGTAAGAGCCAGAGGATACAGAGAAATGCTTGGGAAATACTGTCCTCTGCATACGACATGGCTGGTGTACGCATGAACGCACAGCACCTGTGGTTACATGCATAAGACCACACCTTATTTTAAAATGATAGCTGAGGGGCCCATGAAGTCCTACCCCTAGCTGAGGAGCTATTGGCAGTTGATGGAGGGAGATTCATCTCTCTTTGGGAGTGTGGCTTCTCATAAGTTGCACATTTGCCGGTGAGTGACCCCACGCTCAGGCATATCTGGGTGGCTGTAATTGGACTCAGTACGTAATGAGATGGGAGGGAAGACATGATGCACAATATCGAGAGGGAGATATGTTGACTGGTGATCCAGGGTAAGTTTGGGTCAGGGAAGTGAGGGGTAGGTATGAACAAAATATACATGAATGAAATTTTCAAAAGTAAATAAACTATTTTTTTTTTTAAAGAAAAGCAGGTGATGAGAATGAGCCGGGCAGCTTTAGGGCTAGAAACTTACCAGGTGTCGTGCTTAGGAGATGAGATAACGTGATTTCTGGTCGAGTGAATTGCCTGTTTGTTGCAAGCTGGAACTCTGCTAGGCTGGTTTACAGGCCAGAAAGAGATAAGTGAATCTTCTTGTGAGAGCCTGGAATATTCCATGAACTACATCCAAGTGTTACAACACAGGGAAATGTTGCAGATGGTTCAGGGTAATGAAATCTCTAATATAAAAACAAAAGTTCTTCATGTTGTCCCCCTTGGAAATTCCATATCATGCAAACCCCTGAAGTCTTAGATATTTATGGCCATGAATAAAATTGGAGATCAAACTCTGAAAGCAAAGAGAAAGTAAACTATTCTTCAGACTCGTGGGAACACCCCCTCCCCCCTCCATTGCTTCTGTGCTTTCAGAGGCCATGGAGGAGAAGCAAAGAGGACATCCCTGCTCTTCAGACTGCTGACACATGTTGTTTTCATGACATCATGTGTTTCCCTTCTTAGATGCCTGTTTGGTCATTCGAAATGTCTCAGACATCTTCTCTGTGCATTGATGGTAGGGATTAAGAGGCTCTGTTCTGTCCGTATCTTTGGCTTGTAACCATAAAGTCATGTATCTGCTTCCTACCTGCCTTCCTTTCCATCCTCCTCCCAACCAAGGCCAACTTTTGTTACTTCCTTCTTCTCCAATAAATAAATAAAGTTAAAAGAAGAAGAGGAGGAAGAGGAAGAGGAAGAGGAAGAGGAAGAAGAAGAAGAAGAAGAAGACGAAGACGAAGACGAAGACGAAGACGAAGACGAAGAAGAAGACGAAGAAGAAGAAGAAGAAGAAGAAGAAGAAGAAGAAGAAAAAGAAGAAGAAGAAGAAGAAGACACTGTCTAGAAACGCAGCAATTCGTTACAGAATTGGTCTGTTTTGTATTACAAAACTTTCCTGGGTAGCTTCAGCCAAACTGACATTAATATCATAACTTCTTCCCAGAGCAGAAAAACATGAAAGTTTTCAACTTCACCCAGCCATTAATTCAGCAGCACAAATGTTTTTAGCATCTGTGTGGTGACCAGTTCTGAAAGAAAGAACAACTGACTTAGGGAGCTTTGTGATGGGAGAGAACTCACAGAATAGCATCCTTCGCTTAGAGCTTTCTGGGCCCTGACGGTATCCACGTCTATACCACTGTATCCACGTCTATACCACTGTATCACGTCCTATACCACTGTATCCACATCTATACCACTGTATCACATGTATACCACTGTATCATATGTATTCCACTGTATTTACCTCTATACCAATGTATTCACGTCTATGGTGTAGGAGGTCCTTCATACAAAACGTCTATACCACTGCATTCTCATCTATACCACTGTATCACATGTACACCACTGTATCACATGTACACCGTATCTCCCTTACACTCCCTTCTTTCCAGCTATCCAGCCTTTATCATGGCTCATTTGTCCTCAGCAGCCTCCCTGTAGATAATGTGAGCTTTCACCCCACATTGCTGGCCCCTCACTTCCTCTTTATAACCTGAGGAAGTTCCAGGTCATCTGTGCCTCCTGGCTTCTCTGTAACAAAAGCAGCCATACTCAGCCCACACCTAGGACAAGATGGGTCCATGCTGGGTTGCTGAAGACAGTTGAGAGAAAAAAGAAAACGCAAACATTTCCCCTTTTGCTAGACAAATGCAGAACTACCTCCTCTATAGCACATGCGCTGAGATAGACTCGAATCTCATAACCCCTCCCCTGCAGCAGAGGCTCTGAGATAGACCCTAGTCTCAGAATCCCTTCCCTTGCTGCAGAGACTCTGAGAAAGACCCTAGTCTCGGAAACCCCTCCCCTGATGCAGAGGCTCTGAGATAAACCAGATCTCTTTGTGCTAATCAGTGCTGTCTCGTTTCTGACAGATGCTGTTGTAATGGGGCTAGGAGTTCACCTCGCTTAACAGCTGTGTTTGCCCCCCCCCCCCCATGCCTCTCCTTTCTAAGTTTTCTCTCTGTTTCCTCTTGTCCCCTTCCCCTGGTTCTAATCCTCTGCCCAGCACCACATCATTCACGTCATTCTTCACAGCTCAGGCCTCAGAATCCTTCGGAAAGCTCCTTTCAGCCCCACCCCGGCCTGAGCAAGAGCTTTCTGTCCTCTTGTAAAAGGTCGTGGTTTGAGCAGTCACTGCAGCTTCAAGTGAGTGCAGACCATGACATGGATGACACTGTAGAAGAGTTGCTGGTTTGTTTTATTGTCCCTGCATTTACTTGAATTCACTCAGTGCTGGGATGGGTGTGGGGATTACATTCAGGAAATGGCTGCCAATGGATGAACGGATTAAGTGATCAACCATACAGCTGTTAATGCAAAATCTCATTAAAGCAATCCCCTCGGTAGACTATTTCCAATGATGACAAGGCTAATCTATGATTATCAAAGCCTGATAAGCCTAGGTAATGATCTCCTTCCATGATCTCCTCTGGATATGGGACTCCTATAGAACCCTGGTTCTCAACTGGGTTGACCGACCCTGTCACAGGGTCATATATAAGGTACCTGCATGTAAGATATTTATATTACTATTTATGACAGTAGCAGCATTACAGTTTTGAAGTGGCAATGAAAATAATTTTATGGTTGCAATCACCACAACATGAGGAACTGAACTGAAGGGCTGCAGCGTTCACAAGTCTGAGAACGACTGCTATAGAAGATATTGAAACAATCCACCCAATTTTCTCCATTTTGTCATGGTTTGTCTTAAGTTTCATGTTGGGGAAAAGGGCACGTGTGGCTACGTATTGGGGAAAATATGCTGATGTGACCTAGGAAGTTTCGGAATAATTCATGGTCTTATGCTGGCATTATGATCAAAGCCAAGAAATAAAAGAGTTATTCTAGAAGACAGAGGAATTTGTTCACTCAAGTAAAAATTCCTTTTCAATATTTACTTATAGGAGCTGACATAATCACTTTGTTTATGAAGGAGAAAAAAGAAATCTAACTAAAAAATGCTTCAGAACTCGACTCCGGACTGCTTATCCTAGAGAAGAAATCTTCGTTTCTTTTCATAATCTTCACAATCTACTGCCCATTTAGTATAGAATCTGTAGGAAGGGGTCTTTCTCACACTGGAAATGACACTCATAGGCAAGGGCATCTTCCAAGCTACTTATATGTATATGTAGTAGTTGACAATGCCTTGGAATCTCATCATCCGTTTCTCATGAAAGTTCGTAAAATGAGGCTTAGAGCTTTCAAATGGCACTAATATGTTTATCTGCTCAATTCCAATGCAGGGGCAACTTTTCAAATGAAGGTTATTTGTATGTATTCATGTAAATATTTGTTCATGTGCACGCACACATATATGCCTATGCATGTATATATACATGAGTGTTTTTTTTTTGTGTGTGTGTGTGTGTGTGTGTGTGTGTGTGTGTGTGTGTGTGGAGCTTTAGAGTCTAGTTAGGGAAAGTAGATAAAAAAATAATGGGCTAACACTGTGGCTCAGTAGTACAGCGTGAGTGTCCAAAAATATAAATAAGAAGGAAGAGAGCTATAGGCACAAATATATAGTTTAAATAATAAGGAAAAGCTTGGTTCTAGATCAGTGATGGTCGTTAAATGTTCAGACCCGGTGATGTTTCTCCCATACTACTGAGATAAATGTCACATTATCTCATGCTGCTTCAAATTTAAAAGCTCTATTTCTATGCATCTTATTGGCATCCGTATTTTTAAAATCTCTATCAAAATTTACTATGAAATTGAGTTATTCTAAGTAACTGCGTGAATTATTTCAACACAGACCTGAATGCTACATGAAGCATTGGCCAAGAAAGGAAACTTGTTTCAGATTTATAGAGTTGAAATGTATCAAACCTTTATACAATTATTGTTATTATGGTGAAGCATGTGCTCCACATATGCATGTGGAAGTCATGGGGTGACCTCATGCAGGAACTTCTCTTCTTCCACCGTGGTGGCTTCTCGGACTAGTAAGGTGGTCAGGATATACACACCACCAGCATCATTGTCTTCTGCACCATCTCGCCAGCCCAACCGCTGCAAATTCGAGCTCTAACATAATGGTGGTATTCAGGATAGCCTTTTGATTGCAACCTGCAGAAAAGTGCAAAGCATCTCTGTTCTTTGGCACAAATGCCCACCTCTGATGCTGTCTAGGATCCCCCAAACAGCAGGTGTTTTTAATTAACTCATTTATTTCCATTTTCATGAAAAATAATGGGTGTCATTGTGATGTTTTTAAATGTGTTTTTTTACCTTCTTGTTTCCTGTCTCCCATTGCTTCTCTTCTTCCCTGTGCACAGAAGTTCTTCTACTATTTTGATTATACATGTGTATACATATATATAATGTAGAATATATATATATATATATATGTATTTTCAGCTCATGAAAGAAAACCATGACAACTTTTTTTTTCTGAGAGTAACTTATTTTAATGATATCTAGTTCCATTCAAACGCCTGTAAATAATAGAATTTCATCCTTCTTTATAGCTATTTAAAACTTCATGATACATATAGACACTGTTTTTTCTTTCTTATTTGGCTTTGTTTTGAGACAGATTCTCTCTTCAAAGCTCTAGATGCCCAAGAATTCATTCTATAGAGCAGTCTGGCCTTGAACTCATAGAGATCCACCTGCCCCTGCCTTCCAGTGATGAGATCAAAGGCGTGTGCCCCATGCCTGCACTGGATTTTCTTTATCCATTCGTGTGTTCATAAGCTTGTAGGCTGGTTCTGTGTGTTGCCTATTGTAAATAGTGTTGCCATAAAAAAGAGCCTGTAACTATTTTTCTGATCTAAGGAGCAGATGTTTAAAAAACACAAATCTGAGAAAAGAATCTGAGCACATTAATCCTTCTCACAAACCGTCTAGCAAGAAACCGCCTCCCACTTCCCCTCGTTCCCTCAGCTCGGCCTCCATCACACCTTCCTGCCGTCTCCCCTCCATCACACCCATGGGCCTCCTTTCTCCTGCTCTGCTCTTGCTGGGAAAGCCTCCTACGCCCATCCCTTCCCATGTGTGGCCAGGTTCCCCTGGTCCTTAATTCGCAGCTGAATGGTCACCTCCTCAGGGGATCCTTTCAGAGCTCTCAGACTAGGTCAAGCTCTGTCCTTTTCTCGGAGCCTTCCAGCCTGACCCTAGCTGCAGTTCAGGATCAAGTCAACAAAGACGCGGTGAGTGTCTGTACCTGCTCCACAGGACAGGAAATTTTGTAAGTGCAGAAGCAGCAACAGACCACATCCTTAGTCCTTGTATGCCACATCCATCTACTGCCATATCCTTGCCACAAACTTTAGTCTTCGTATGCTGGTTTACATACGCTAATACCAAAATAGCATTGACAATTGTGCTATCTTGCTTGGGCCAACCACTTGTCTCAGTATTTGGTGAATTTCCCCTCACCCTACCTACCCTGACTTTGACTTGGCATTCCCTTATCCTCCTATGTAGCTCCTGAGTACTAATATTATGGACATACACAGCCATACCTGGCTTATTTTGCACACAACACTATGTGAAGCTGGAATCCATGCATTTTAACACACCACACCTGACACGTGGCCAGTCTCTGTGTTCATATACTGGTAAGGCACCCAGAGAAGATTTGTTGCATTTTGTACAAATTTCTTGAGCTATCACTGCTCAGACACCCTCACAACTGCCCCTGCCATGCTAACAGTCTCTCTATGAAGTCAATTTTTTTTTCAATACCTGAACTCCTGGGTAGGCATGAATTTTAAAGACAACATTACTTGCAACCTAGACAAGAAAGCACTTTGCAAATGTTACTTCTTTTGTAAGGAGATGATTCAGATATTTACTCTATGACAAGCATTGTGAGATTTGGGATATAAACTTTCTTTTTTTGTTGTTTTTTTTTTTTTTTTTTTTTTTTGAGACAAGGTTTCTCTGTAGCTTTGGAGCCTGTCCTGGAACTAGCTCTTGTAGACCAGGCTGGCCTTGAACTCACAGAAATCTGCCTGCCTCTGCCTCTCAAGTGCTGGGATTAAAGGCGTGTGCAACCACCTCCCGGCTGGATTATAAACTTTCTTAAAGAGTTGTGAAAGAGACATTCAGGAAAACCCATGCATAAGCAAATGGCCCCAAATCAACACTAAATAGCAAATGGCTTACAAAGAATGTATAAGTGTTTTCCCTGGAGAAAATAATTTAGCTACTAAGGAGACGTGTGTGTTCTAATGTTTCTATGGTACTTGGGTTTCTGGTCTCTTATATAAAGCAAGCTAATATTTGATGAGTGACTGAGTTCAACTACCTAACATTTGTGATGTCCCCAAACATAAAGATGTGGTTCAGATGATCTCCTCGCAAAGGGTCAAGTCTCCTTGGAAGGGGAGGAGCAAGAGAGGGCATCTAGTCAAGCCTCCCCAAACTAGCTACAAGCTTTTGCAGTGGTACCACAAACTGTCTGCATTTCTTATTAGTTGGTGTGCTTTTTCCATGGAAGAAATCATTACCATATTTTCTAAGTGAGAGACACCTAGTTCCTCCCTTCTTTATCCTCTCATTCCCACCCTCTACCCACATAGCATCTGTAGTCTTTAAACTAGAAGCTGGAATTATCGTAAAAAGCTAACTGAGATTACAAAGAAATGCTTGTGTAGAAAACTTTCTTGGCTTCAAGGGGGAAAAATCATCTCTGAGTGGTTCTTCAGCAGCATGGAAGTAGCCCACTGCAAAGGACTCACGACACCCTTGGGAGTGACCCCTTCCGCCACCAGCTCTCCCCTGCTGCAAAGGCTTGACAGTGGGCCAGAGTAAACAACTTCAGGACGAATTGAGTTAAGACATAAAGTACACACTTAGACTCACTCTCTTCTCCAGTTTCTGGCTTCAGTCTCCAGGCAGTCAGCTTAAAAAGAAAAACAAGACTTGCTTTAGGGCTTATTGAAATACGTCCATCCCACAAGCCCTCCGCCTTCATGCCACTGAACAGCCACTGGAAACCACCGTCCTGCAATGGCCTTGCAGGCGCATACCAGAGTCCACGATTCCAGCGCTAGCTTTATCTCCGTCGACATGTGCTGTCAGGTTTAATAAGATAGCCAGGAAAGCAAGGGTTGGCACAGGAACAAATGAAGTGGCTTCCTCCCTCCTGGAGTGAAGCGTTAAGCCTCGATTTGGTATTCAGACATACCAAGGGGTGAGCTGCTTTCATCGGTAGTGATTTTGAGCCAAGAATTGGGGTTCAGCCACCTCGCTCCATACTCCACTCTTCTTCAGACCTAGTTATGAGAGTCTCTAGACTTGTCAAGGCCCCTGGGTAAAGCTACTTTCACTGAGGAGCTTCTTAGAGATGCCTTGTAGGTTCCCTTTATGGTGCCTTCATTGACAGGAACACCTGAGGTGTCTCCTTGCAACTGGCCTTGAGGGAAAGGGAATTCAGCAGTTTCTTACCAATAGATAACGTTAGCCTCATTCGAGGATGTGGGGAGGACATTTAAGAACACATGATGAAGAAAATCGCCAAAGCGATCTGTAAGTAAGGCAAAAGCATACCAGTTGAAGGCAGGATTCTTTTGGAAAGCAGGCATGAAACATGCTTTGTGATTCCCCGGGGCAAGTCTGTAAGCACTCATGTACACAATAGTTAAGAATGAAGTGACAGTATATTCCAAAGTTAATGAAGCAATGATTGTTGAAAATGAAGCATTTTCTCGTCTGATGATTTTTACAGGCTCTTAAGATGTGGTAGGACTCTAAAGCTCAAGGGAGACACAGCAAGGAAAATACTTGCCCACCTAAGCTTCGGAACTGACTCCAACCCTGCCCTCTTTCTTGTCAGTGCTGAGGATGAAGACCAGGGTCTTGCACACTAAGCGCACCCCTGCCACTGAGCTATAGACCCAGTCCTCACTTATTTATCTAAACTTGAGGTTCTCATCCTCCAGCCTCAGCCATCTGATTAGCTGATACCACAAGCCCATGTCTCCAGTCCCTGTGAGACTTTGCCTCCTTAAAGAAACAGGAAAGACTGTGAAATAGCAATGTTTTTCACTGAATCTGAGCAACTCCTCACACAGAGCAGCTACAACCACATGATGTCAGAACGCTGCTAGACACAGGCCTTGCAAAGGTTGTGGGTGGGGAAGCCACACACGTGGGGTTCTTACGTGGCCTGGCAAGAAGGAGACTACACAGGAAGGCCATGGGGTAGAACAGTGCTGAGAAACATTCTCTGAAAATATCTGCAGGACCAGAAGATGGGCATAAGAGGCATGAGTTGCACTTACGCTGTGCCCAGAAAAGTTAAAAGAGAACAGGTTTCAGATCAATGTAAGGAATAACTGTATCATAGTGTTGGCGATACAAGACAGGCTCATCCATTCCATTATTAGAAGACAGGATTACTAGCTATGCTTAGGGTATCATGAAATTTAATTCTACAGTGATGCCCAGCACATACCTCATGCACACCAACACACAGCTTTTTCCTATCTGGGTACCACTTTTCAGTACCTTATATCTTATGGTGGTTACTCTGTTTAGATACTGATGAAATAAGAAAAACTTAGTCCCAAGAAAACTCCTGAAAACATGGCCTTAGAAAATCTGTCATTGCAACCAGGGTTATCTCTATCCTGTATAGGAACAGGGGTGTCTAACCATATACTTCTGGCTTCCTGTTAGGCCTTCTTTTAAAGCAGCCTGGTAAAATACAGCAAGAGTTCGTAACCATCCTGATGCCTGCTTTTGTAAGTGAAGTTTCCTTGGAACACATCCGATTATGCAGCCATTGTATCATCGTGACTATTGTAATGCTATTCCAGCCGAACTGAGGGGTGGACAGAGATTACCTAATCTGCAAAACCGCACTTTGTGTAGCCTTTTCAGAGAAAGTATACAGGGTCCTAGTCTAGAACTTCATATGTAAATGATTCAGACTCCCTCCGGTAGATTTTGATGAGCACATTAGAAAGCCAGTTCTGGTCAACAAAATCCCTCAAGTGTCCAGACACTTGGCCATTTAATAACAAATAGTGACACCTAAGAACCCATACTTTTAATCGATCATGTTCCTCATGGAAAAGGGACAACAGCCTAAAAGCAACAGAACAGCCAGCCCATTGCAATTACTTCCTAAGTTCAGAATGTTCTATGACAGAACTTGTCTTGGGCATATTTGAGAAAATTTATTAGTTGTTAATGATCTTTGAGTCAGTTTTTTTTTTTTTTTTTTTGGTGCATGAATCCTGAAAATGGACTTTGGATATCAGATCTATAAGCAGTTCAGGCCTCCTCCACAGGAGAGCCGCCCTCACAGGTTTCCTCTACACCCTGCTATAGCTTCTTGCCCATTTAAGAATGAGACAAAGGCACATTAAGCTTAACCAGGAGTGAGTTCAGGTTGCTCATTTTCAGGGAAGAGCTGAATAAAAACATGTGCAAACAAGGCCCACAAATCCCAATCAACTTGTTTTTGGTCGTGAGCCTAGAGCCTTTATATAATCAACTTAGAAAACCACCGCAAAGGGTCAGGAAAAGCCCTTCACTGAATAACAAACTCACAACAGGAGAAAACGTTCCCGGAAGCAAGAGGGGACTCCTTGTGAAAGAATTTTACAAGGCTCATAGCAGGTTTGGCCTCCTTACTGCCAAGTGACCCAGCACAGTCCCCCTGGTCAGATTTGGACCCATTTACCTTACCTTCCTGCTGAGCCATGGTCACATCCCTGTGACTCGGGTGGGCAGTTAGTGACGGTCGGCATTAACCACGCATCCCTCAGCGGCACGACCTCGTAGCTCTTGGACAGGCCACACACCAGCAGTGTGAGCAGCGGGGTGGTAAGGTCAGCCTCCTCCGAGAGGGCTTGAACGGAAGGAAGCAATTCATGCTAGTGGGCCCCGATCCAGGTTTAATTCAGATTCAAGTCACAGTAGGAGTTAGTCAGGGTTTTCCCTGCCTCGTGTGTTTTGCCAGGAACTCCCCCACCTCACCAAATCCTCCCAGAGTCGTGAGAGGTTAGAACGTTGCCTAGGAAAAGGTGGAACCAGGACTGTAGTCCTGACGTGTCACTCCAAGTCTAGTGACCACTGACAAGTGCCAGTAAAGCCTGGGTTAAAATCATTTTCTAGTCAAACACCTAGGGCCTTAGATCCCACCCCCTCTTCTCTCTCATTTTGCTTTTTAAACATTTTTTGAGGTAGACACACCGTCCTATTTTAAGTAGCTCTGAGACCTGTCTTGTTTCTAAACTTGAGTACAGCAAGCTGTCCACTCGGCTCACGGGTGGGACCAGGCCAGCAATCTGTTTAGAGATAATTTTCTTCCTCTTTAGAGCATCTCTGGTACAGTCGACAGTCCCAGCCTGAAAGGGACAGTGAGAAGCCAGACTTGTGGTCCGTCTTGGATCTCAGCCACAGCTCTGTCTGCATACATGATTTCATCCTCAGCCTATTTCTTCCCCCAGCCACTCTTAAAGCAGTTGGTTTCCCTCTACACCTCAGCACCACTGCCCTTAACCACCCGCTGAGGTCCCAATAACCCAGCAAGTGTGTCTGGTCCTCAGGAGAAGAAACTTTTTTTTTTTTTTTTGACATGCTGCCCCACAGAACATTTCAAATCCTCAGAAGCCTCCCTTACTGACTCCTTTCCTGGCTTTCTTGAGATTCTGTAAGAGCAGCATTCTGGAAGATTCCTCCACCAAACTCGACTAGAGAGTGGCTATCGGGGAATAGCCAAAAGCTGCCAAGATTAAGAGAGAGCAGCGGCAAGGAGATTGCTTGTTTTCAGAATAATAAAAAAAAAATCAAACCCACATACCAGCCTTCTGATGGTATCTTAGTGGTTGCTATTCTTTTAGAATTGGTCATTGGTTTTCTATTTACTTTCTGTGGTGAACAGAATTATGCACTTGGCTGTTAAATTGCTTTCTGGTGTTCATTGTAGAATAACAGATATATGTGTGTGTGCATATATGTATATATATATATATGTATATATTTATTTACAGAAATGGCCTTATATACAAGAGTTCATTAAAATCTGATTTTTGAAAAATATGAGTAAGTAAAAATAGAAAAAGTATGTAAAGTATCTTGTGGTGAGGACCAGATATGCACAGCTCTCAGAGCCCAGAATCTCTCTGCAGAGAAACATTTGCCCAAAACTAACTTCTAATTCCATTTTCTGGGTCAGAATTCTTTTATTTCCTTGCAAACTGAATAGCTTGTCCAAGATTTTTTTTTTTTTTTTTGTTTTTTTGTTTTTTTGTTTTTCGAGACAGGGTTTCCCTGTAGTTTCTAGAGCCTGTCCTGGAACTAGCTCTTGTAGACCAGGCTGGCCTCGAACTCAGAGATCCGCCTGCCTCTGCCTCCCGAGTGCTGGGATTAAAGGCGTGCGCCACCACCGCCCGGCCCAAGATTTTTCTTAAGACCTTATGATTCACATAGATAGCTATAATCCAGAGAAGATAAGCTATATCCCTAAGTTAGAATGTGGGCAATGATCCAGAGGAGAGAAATGCAAAGGAAAAAAAAAACATACAAATGGAAGCCTTCCACCACCATTTTAGGGTGGGAAATTGTGACCCTGGGTGTGGTAAGGTCACCGGATTCAGCACTGGCCCTTACAGCCCCTTTATCTCCTTTGTGTGACATGAAGCACTGCATTTTCATCTGCTCCCCAAGGGATGTTGGGATATTCTTTTCTGGTAACTGGAGCTTGGTGATTTCTCCTCTTCCTGCCTCATTGTGTTCATGCAGCATGGCTCTACCTTGTGGGACGGACGTCCTACAACTATTTCATATTTCATGTCATTTCCTAAAAAGATTATTGGACCTTTGAGTCATTGTTTCTGATTCATCCTTGGCAGCTGTCTTCGTACTACTCTATTAAACATGCTGTGGTTCAGCAAATGAATAAGGAAGAAGCCGAAGAATGGACAACCTGGAGGTGTAGCTGCAGGCATTTGTAAACCTCCCCATGTGAGCGCAGGGAACCGAACTGGGGTCCTCTGGAATAGCAGCAGTAGCAGCAAATGCTCTTAACCACTGAGCTCTCTGTCCACAATCTATCGTTACTCACAATTGCCCTGTGAAATAGGCAAAACCGGTCCTCTGTTACCTGGTTAGGAAGCTCAGTGGCCTTAACTGGCAGAGATGATACTTGACGATACTGGGACAGTCTTGCTAATAGAAAGGTATTTGGTGATGTCATTGGAAACATATTCTTCTGTCCCTCATAAAACCGTCCTTCCTGTAACTCAATGAATGACAGTATGAATGAACACAGGAAAGGACAGCCTCTTGAGTCTGTAGAGAAGACAACAGAGCAAGGTAAACTTTGCTAATTGGCTCCAGCGTTGTTCCAGGCTGCTGGAACAAAGCTTGCTGGCCATATATGGCATCTGCACGAATTCTAGAGGAACAGTTCCACCTGCAAGTGAACAGTCCAGTGTGAGAAACATTACTCAGCCTTCATCATCGAGGAGTGAGTGAGTCATCAGACCTGAGCAAGATATGAACGAGAATCTCTGTAAGCTGGGTGGGGACCGTGCTTAGGGGAAGAGGACCTGGAAGACCTGTCTCTCTTTGCTTTCACATTGCCTTGCTGGGAATGACACGGATGGTGAAGGCATGCCATGTCCAGGAAGAGACACCACACCCGGGTGGGAACGCGCAGCCCTCCTGACAGAAGCGCTTAAGGAAGCGCAGGTGGACAGGCTAGTGCACCAAGGTCATGACAACATTGGGTAGGGAGGTCGAATTCCAGCCTACCACCAGCCCTTCATGCTTTAAAAATGTTTTCTGATGGCCAGTCGTCTCCTGCACAGATTAAGAGAGGTCACAGGTGACTGGGAGTTAGTATCAAAGGGCATCATTGTAAGATTCAGTAAAGAGCTATTTCCCTTGAAGCCAAACTGGTCCAGTTTCAAAGTCAATTTTCATGCAATCATTTTTAGCCCCAGTCTATGGAGATTCTGTATTTCCCACTTTGCTCACGGTGGTCCTGATCAGAGCTGGTGCTCTGAGCTAATCGTTTATACCCTTAGCACTTACACACCCAACTCTCCATCCCTGCGAGCGTCCTAGCTTCCCATGGCAGCAAGAAACCAATGTAGGGAGCCTGGCTGGAGATGATACGTGTTTCTAGACTTTCCCTGAGGTCTTGCATTCAAGGGCCCATCCGATTTTGGCCATCTGAGAGAGTCGTGGCAGTGCTAGCTGCTTGCTTGAGCTCTTGCCTGAACTCAGAGGGTGGACCTTGAATACTGCGAGGTGTGGTGGCAGTGCAGATGCTACTGTTGTTTGTGGCTCCACGCTGTCAGCCTTGGTGAGCTGCCATACTCCGGGAACAGCAAGCTCTGGATAAATAGGTCAGATCCATGGAAATGCCATGGAGGCGAGGAGTGAAGGAGGAAGTCCGGGAGGCACCCTTCAGGAGTCACTGCAGAAGTATGCCTCTGTGTGAAGAAACAGCCCTCATTGTGAGTGAGTGTGCCGTCCTGAGATGAGACAAGCAGAAGTCAGAGGAGAGAGGAGCGCTTACTCACACGGGCTCCGTGAAGCTGATTCCAGCAGCAGCACATGGACTACCGTCTACACTTCCACGTAGGCAGACTCTAAACCAGGGCCGCTTCTCCATCATGCACAGCTCGTACTCTCGATATTCAGCAGGAGTGCTCCGACCATTTCCAGTTCTAGTTTGCTGGCAATCGACTTTCCTTACTCTGTGAGTTGGTGTTGAGGGTCTTTATTTCCCATAAGTGTCAGTAACTGGGGGAACTCCCTGTGAGGGAAAGGGATTGCCAGGTCCACAGGAGGTCTTTATAGAATGCATAGTTCAATCACATGCCAAATTCATTTCTGATTTGCCATTCAACTTCTTGTGAATAACAGAATAGGTTGTCCTGTGGTTTAAGATTGTCAGTGAAAGCCGGGCGGTGGTGGCGCACGCCTTTAATCCCAGCACTCAGGAGGCAGAGGCAGGCGGATCTCTGTGAGTTCGAGGCCAGCCTGGTCTACAACAGCTAGCTCCAGGACAGGCTCTAAAGCTGCAGAGAAACCCTGTCTCGAAAAACCAAAAAAAAAAAAAAAGATTGTCAGTGAAAGAAACTGAAGGATGAAGCAGTTTGCTGGCATCAGAAAAGACATGGAAGCGAAATTCTTACACCTGTTGGAGCCAGGGTGAGGCCTCAGTGGGGCACATAGTTGACATCTAGAGAGGAGTATGATTTGTAAAGCACTTTCTCATTTAAAATCTTTTATATATTTTTTTCAAACTAAAATATGCACATGTGTATGTGTGTGTGTGTGTATGTGTGTGTGTGTGTAGGTTGTGCACACAACTGCAGTACTAAGAAGGCTGGAAGGGAGCACCAAGCTCCCTGGCACTGAAATCTCAGGCAGTTGTAAGCCTTTCCGTAATACTGCAGGCCACCAAACTAGAGTTCTCTAGAACAGCAACTGCCCTTAAGCACTGATCCACCTCTCTAGCCCCCTATTCACAATCTGATTACAGTCACCGTTGTCCCTTTAAATAGGCAAAACTGGTCTTACTTTACCTGGCTAGCATATTAAGAGGAGTTAACCAGCGGGGGGATGGTACCCGGACAGTCTTGCTAATAGAAAGGTATTTGATGATGTCATTAGAAACTTATTCTTTTGTCCCTCATAAAACTGTCCTTCCTGTAACTCAGAACTCTCACCTACCTCCCACGGAAGTAGTACAAAATGGACAAAGGCATCCTAACTCTAATTGGTGTGCTTTTTAGAAATCCCATTTTGTTTTAGAATTATTTAGAGGCTGCGCGGAAGAACAAGGGGGATAGAAGTCAACTAGATTTTATGTTGGCTTTCCCGGCTCAAAATAGAGGAAATGTTATTTTCATGTGCTGTGCGTGGCTTGCTAACGTAACTGGGTTGTTTGGGCTTGAAACTGTGTAAGCGTGCTGCAGCTTGCCACGGTTAGCGCCACACGATTGTGATAACATGCAAAGCAAACTTCCAAACGCGCGAGAGAGCTCCTCTCCGAGGATTGCATTGCCTGTCTTTCTGAGCTGTACTATAGATGCAGCTTGTCGCATCTGTTCACATGTCCACAAACTGGAAACTAGTTCCCAGTTGTCACAGAGGGGGAAATAACTAAGAGAACCCCTGAGGGAGATCACTCGGTAAAGTAAAGACAGATCTTTAAAATCATGAGACTTTCCCCATTGCGTAAACCCTTGGCTTGGCCCACAGTAAATACCAATGCTTACATTTTCTAATTATTTCATTGTCAAAGATTTTTTATTTTCTTATCATTCAACTTTCATAAATTAGTCTGCTAACATTGTCTTTACGGAGAAAATTTCCACTATCTTCCCTAAAACCAACATTAAATTTTTACTTACACGTAAGGAAACCTGCAGTTGGGTCTTTTTTGGCTATTCCCATGTGAAGGGCCGTCATCTCAAAGTAGAGAACAGTATTCCCATTCCAATGGGATGAAATCTCTACCAAGTCTCTAGGACTCTTTTCACTAAACTGTTATTCATTTAACTACCATTTTATCTGCGATTTCCTTAAGCTCCTCAGTAAGACACCATGGGAATGGTTCCCTAGCTTTTAAGTTACTGAAATATGTTGTCTGAGCTAGGAAGATCTTAAAATGACCAGCTGGAAAAGTCTGATGGCTATCATTTTACAAATAAATCCTTTCTGCCCTGATACCTCCCTCATGAGACACAAGGAAAATGAGAAGTCTGAAAACCACGTGCGTCATCTGAGAATTTGGTCACATGGTCACTCATTGTTTTGGCAACAAAAATAGAAATACAATGCCCTCCTGCATGTGCACATCAGCGCTGTCAGTCCAAAGAGTGCCCCTATGCATTTTCATCTCTCAGTACCCTCGGATGATGAGTACCAGGACCTCCCTGGATGCCATTACCATATTAAAAGTGGTATTTATGTGTAAATCTCCTCCTGTCTCTATGTTGTCATCCCAAGATTGCTTAGTTCTGATAACACCTTCTGCGGTGTAAATGCTATAGAAAACACTGCTATTTTATTTAAAAACAATGATGAGAAAAAAAAATGTACAGGCTGCATACAGTTACAATTTTATTTCTCCCACCTTTGAATACATGGTTTATATATACATATGGGAGAAAGTAGACAATAAACGCAGAAGAAATCATTTGAAGGAAGAAAAGAGGAAGAAGAGAGGAAGAAAAGAAGCTTGAGAGGCATGACAGGGCGCAGCCGCGAGCTAGGACTGCCTCTTCTGACAGTTACTTGTGGAATCACCACGTCCATACTAAAAAGGAGAGAGCAAGGTGTCCAGAGCTGGGCGTGGCCAGCCTGCTCAGCACGAGCTATGTGGGTTTGAGAGAAATCAAAAGTGAGTGCCTGGACCAAAGAGCCGGTAGGAAAATGGGAAGAAGTGCAAAGGCCCTGGACCCAGAGAGAAAGTTTTGCTCCTTGGAATTACACCAGGAAACAGTCCCATGGCTTGGACCCAGGCTTTGTGTGATGTGATGTCTGCTTTAAAGTGGAATGTACTGTAGGAAACAGGGCAAGGACAGAAGTAGAGACAGCTTCAGAGGTGATGGGGGGCATTTCCAAGAACCCCGTAACCTTGACAACCGAGAAGAACAGTGAGCTAAAGCAAGTGTGAATTTCTGTGGGCACTTCTGAAAGTGTGCAAGTGAACTTGGAAGAAGCTTGTCTTATACTATGTGTTGATCAGTGCCGTGGGCAAGGAGAGCTGTATATGCAACATTAGCATAGACCTGCCAGAGCCTACCCCATAATCCCAGGTCCAATTCCATAATTTCAGTTAAGTGAAAGTTTCCTTAAGAGAAAGAATAACCGGGCCTCAAATCAGCCCTCTGTGTCCTAAGAAAATGCACAGATAACTTCTTTTCTTAATGTGCTTGCCCGGAATCTGTCATAAAAGCAAAGATTAATCCCCAAGATGCTGGGCTGGGGAGTGAACTTGAAGGGCAGCATTTCATGAGTCCCACTCCTCTGATAGGGCTCCAATGTAGGCAAGACCACATTGCAGTGAAAATCCTAGGAGTCCGATTGGGCCTGGTGTGAGCCAAACCCACCTGGGAAGGAAGGTTCAGGAAGACAGCAACATTTTCTATCATGGTGGAAGTTTAGATCATCTCAGTGCCTGCAAGCTTCCTCGAAAACATCTGTAAACCCAGCAAACTGTGCCAAGTCTACAGCTGAGTCAAGGAGGTGTCCACTGACACTTCCTCCTTTTTTACGATATGACTACGGACCAGATGGATCTGAATAGAAATGGGTTAGAGTACAGTGAAGGGTATTAGCATCCGCGAGGATGCTAATATTGCAGTTCCTTTGGTTTTTACATACATTTATAAACTCTTTGAATGAAGTCTGAGGGACAGAAGCTACATGCTTTGAAGACCTGAGTCGCACAACTTTTGTTCTGTCCTGGGTTTGCAGGAGGGAAGTCAAATTCTTCCATTCTTTCTGGAGCTTGAAGCACTCCTGATTGTCTAGTTTCCACTTCGACCGTCTTTACAGGTGGGAGATAGGGACCCAAACCTGTCACCTTCACAGCGTCTATGTGAGAGCCCTCACTTCCTCCAAATTCACTGGAGAAAATGGAAGGGGGTTAGAGAGATTCTCATAGAGTTAGAGGATGAGACGATAGCTTTATAGTGTCTGTAAATCCCTTGGGTTGATTCTGTGGTGTCTGAACATGTGCCGGTTGCTGACTGTGGCTCCACCGTGCAAAGCCAGACAGATGATGCTCTTAGAACAACCCAAAGGGAGGGAACAAAGAAGCCTATAAAACATGAAGGCATATTGTAAACGTACCTGAAGAAAGTACCACTGTGTTGACATTGGCCTTATTTTGTGCTCTGTCCCCTGGTTACTGTGACTGGCAAGGGAGCAACTTAGCCAACACAGAAGGATCTGGCCAGTTCTAAATGTAATGTCTAAACCCAGAGGCCGTATTCCTTCACTCTTAGGATAATTTTGGTTCAAAGTATATCCTTTAACAAGCTCCCTGCTTCAAAAGCTCCAAGTCTCTTTGTTTTGTTATGCTTGCCTAAACATGTCTCCCCAAAAGCCAAGTTGTAAATACCGTTTTATTACTGTCCTCGCCTTTGCTTCTAAATGTAGACTTCTGAGTACACTTCTGTGGCCTATCCTTGGCCCCTAATTTCACATGTTTTCTTGGGTTAAGTCTATGTCTTGACACACTGTGTATTGGCAGGATATACAAGGCAAACATATGGATACCTGTGTTGGTTTGACTAACACATGTGAAAAAGACAGAAGGACATGTTGTCTTTTTCTAACCTACGACTTTAAAATACTGTCTTTTCATCTGAAAATCTCTGGGTGTCTTATAATCAGAACTTTGATTTCTCCTCGGATGATTCTGAGGAGTATTTTGAATTTCTAACTGTTGACTTTTAAAATTCCATTGTTTTCATTGATTTTGTGTACACAGAATTGTGGTTAGAAAACAGTGCCTATTGTGTGTTGTGGTTTTGGAGACTCCTTGTATACACAACAAGGCAGGGCCCTTATTTTCTGCGAAGTAAAAGGTTCGTTGCATTGTTATTAACTCACCCTGCAACTGTGTCATGCCCATGGATTTGATGGATATCTTTCTCTACAGGCACTCTTAAGTCTATCCAGTTTTAGAGAATGCTATGGTTAATCTTGATTGTCAACATGACAAGAATTAGCCTCTCCATAGAAAGACATCTGGGCACATCTCTGAACAGTTTTCTAGGTTGGGTTAATTGACTTGGGAAGTTCTACCCTAAAGGTGGACAGCACCACTCCATGGCTGGGGTCCTCAAACTAAGAAAAAGGAGAAAGGAAGCTGAATGCTATTCACCTCTCTCTGCTTCCTGACTGCGGATGCCATGTGACCAGCTGTCCCACACTTGGGGCGCCATTCCTTTTCTGCCATAGTTGGTTATCTTCTCTGGAACTGGAAGCTGAAATATCCCCCTCCCTCCTTGTTTCTTTTGCCACAGAAACAAGATAAGTAACAAACACAAAACCTCGATAGAATGTGCGTCTTCCCTGCACCCCACCTTCAACTTTTAATACCTTGTTTGCTCTGTATCCTTAATACCATATGATCGCATCCATCACAGGGATGAGTTCTGTCTTACTGTGGATTACAGCTGTGTAAACTT
Organism: Arvicola amphibius; assembly: GCF_903992535.2. Classification (NCBI taxonomy): domain Eukaryota; kingdom Metazoa; phylum Chordata; class Mammalia; order Rodentia; family Cricetidae; genus Arvicola; species Arvicola amphibius. The sequence goes on from NC_052047.1 coordinate 79,520,485, forward strand.
AAGCATCTCTTACCACATCAGCATTGCGGTGGCTTTGATCAAAGATGATTGTTAGTCACTGTGGCTCAGAAAGCTGACGAATATTGTTCTGTTGTGGTTGGCTACCTTACTCAGCATCTTCTAAGAGACCTCTTTCCCTTTTGTTCTAGTTTGTCAAGGCACAAGTAACAGGCTCACCCAACTTGGCACTTTTGAGGACCATTTTCTGAGCCTGCAGAGGATGTTCAACAATTGTGAAGTGGTCCTTGGGAACTTGGAAATAACCTACGTGCAAAAGAATTACGACCTTTCCTTCTTAAAGGTGAGTGCATTGCATTTGGGTTGTCCTACACAAACACTATACAATGAAACACGAGCAGAGAGAAACCTCAGCAGAATTTGACTTGAGGCATGGATACCTCATCTTAGGGAAGCCACAAGTCCCAGGGACTACAGGAGAGTGTTATGAGAAGTCCTTTCATAATATTTGACCAGCTAAAATCAAATTCATTGTGGAAAACAAAATAGGACAGAACCCTCTCTGATGTTCCACAGTCCTCATAGGCGCTGACATTGACAGCTGAACACTGCCTCCGCCAGATCACATTGTTGACATGCTAGCTTTCCAAATAATAACAGCCATAACCTTAAAAGGCTCTGCTTTGTGCTGTGTACCTATACACTTGGCATAAATGCTTATGCCATCGCTAATCTCAAGCTACCAGAAATTTATAACTGGTTCACAAAATTCCTAAATAATCCTACTGAGCCTTTAGGAGCAAACTCTGAAGGCTTCAAAACCATTTTTGCTGATACTCGGACTTCGGTTGGGTTCACTTTGACTTCATTTCTTTATTTCATGCCTCCCTCACTTCTTCCTTCCACAAGACATCATGAGAGATTCATCCAAAATGATTATTTTCATTTGAGTTAAAGGAGACTCCCAACACGTGAAATGCAAACTTTAATGCAAGCTTCTTTAATACAAATGCAGACATGAAAGAATCATTGCAAGCCCTGCCACACCCTTCACCCAAGTGTAATTGTCTACGTGTCTTAGATTTATCTGCCACATGAATGTGTCATTGTCAAGTTAAACGTGGCTCTTGCATCCACTTTAATAGGCTTTTTCTCTCTCTCAGACCATCCAGGAGGTGGCTGGCTATGTGCTTATTGCTCTCAACACCGTGGAGAAGATACCTCTGGAGAACCTGCAGATCATCAGGGGGAACACTCTATATGAGAACACCTATGCCTTAGCTGTCCTGTCCAACTATGGGGAAAACAAAACTGGGCTTAGAGAACTGCCCATGCGGAACTTACAGGGTAAGATGTGGGACATCAAGGCAGAGAGGCAAATTTGTCACTTCCGTTGATCCTAACTCAGAGAAGACATGTTTATCAAATACATGTACTGAGTGCTGTTTGCAGGATTCAGTGGGTAGCAGTTGTGTAGATGGAAAGAGATTTCAGCCAGATAGAAATCAGTTCTTCCATGGATGAGGCATAATATCCAGAGATAGAAATCAATGACTGAGTTCTCTGGATCCAGCCAACCTTGGTGAGTGAGAGTTTGGGTTAGTAGCAAGTAAGCTTGGGCCAGAGGCAGAAAGGACACGCAGCCACTCCCTCATCTTTCAGGGACTTATTCCTAGGCAAAACTGGACGTCTGAAACATCAGGTACCCCAAACCATACATGCCACGTTTTTTTCTCTATCTGCATGCCTTTCAGAATTCAGCTCATTGGTTAGGCATAGCAACGCATTGACAACAGCAATGGAAAATAGCAAAGCAATTAGTGTGCTCCAGCCACAGCTTGTGAGTTTGCTCACTTGATGTTCCTCCCAGAGGGGAGCAAAAGCAGCTGAACCCGGAGATAGCAAAACCACTCCTGGGCCAGGTCTAATGAACTAAAGATCCTGCCAGGGTTGAGAAGAAGGTTTCAAGGTTTATGTTGTTTCATGGAAACTCAGGGTAAATTGGGAAGAGGAGGGAAGGTTTTGAAGTCGAAGAGGAAACTGGCAAAGATGGATGAGAGGTTGAGAAACAACAATTCTTCCTCCGTGTCATGGACTGTTTCTCAAGTCAGTAAGTCCACTTAATGTCATGGCCTGTTTTAAGTGTCACTTTCCAAATAAAGGCATGGCAATAAGATCACTTGCCCACAGACCTGTACCCCCTGGCTGATTCTGTCATCTCTGTGTGCCCTGCAGTTCTGATGGGGAAGTATGAGTTGGAAGGGGATGGGGTGAAAAGAAAGGGAACAGAGAGTGGGAACCTCCCAGTGTGGGGAGCTAGGATATGGCCACACAGCCAGCCAGACACTTCCTTCCCCAGCTCTCTGGTTCACCGTCCTATAAACCGCCTTCAGAATTGCCACCCACCACTTTAAGTGCTCCGCACACCCACGCACATTTCTGAATTTGTGCTAGCATTCATCTCTCCCATACGCACCGTGCATGAATTGGCCTGTTTGGTACTCGAGGCATGCCTTGTTCTGCCTGTCTTGCCTCAGACATGTGAGGAAGTCTGCGGGTATGAGTCTAGCTCCTGGAGCCAGGCTGTCTGTGTTTCACCCCTGGCTCCATCACTCATCAGCTAAACATCTCTGTAACTACTCCTTCACCTGTGTGTGTGTCCCTCTCTCTGTGCATCTCAGTATCCTCACCTCAGAACTGTAGTACACACACTTGCCAATGCGCTCCCTCTGTGTTAACAAATTCAACTCTATTACCGCAGTCAAAGCATGCAACGGCTACTTGAGTTCCTAGTTTGTGGTTGTTACTGTTGTTGTTGCTGTTCTGTGTATGAGTGCATGCATGCCCTTACCCCGGAATACCTCTATTTTTTATACTTAATGCAAGGGTAATTGTACAGATCCAAGTTATTTAATATAGGGCTACTGCCACAACTGAGAATTTCCTGAATTTTGAAATTAAAATAGATTTGACTTTCTACTCATTACCTTCTAACGCTATTCGGTTAGAATGGGGAGGCTATTGAATCCTGCCCTCCTCCCGTAATTATTGTTGCTACCTATTGTTGGTTCTCCCCCTTCCGTGTTTCCTTGTCTGTTCTTCTGGTGGTCACTGTAACCTGGGTGTTTGTGCCTATATTATGTTGCTAAGTTTGACCTCATACCTCTGGTTCCTCTTTCTCTATCATACTGCTGTCACCTTTATTTTCTAGGCAGAGTTCCCCAACGTGGCACTTTCTGGCCTGCCTGCCTTCCTTATGAAATTCTTTTATCCCCTGTCATCTGTTGAGAGAACTGTCACCTGCCCCAGATCTGCAGTTCTGCTTTGTGTCTCTGTCTGCTGGAAGCCTTCAGCACTTCCAGCTTCTCTTTCCTCTACACTATGCTCTGGAACACGTGCAAATCTCCTCTCCTTGTCACCCAGCAGTCTCTGCAAGCTTCCCCAGAGAGCTCTTCCTCTTCCATGTTAGCACTCCGTGCAGACAGGAGCTTCTCATTTCTGCCTGTGTGGTGTTGAGACCATTTTTGTGTCTATAGTTGGGTTTCCCACGTTTATGCTTTTTTTTTACTTTTAATTATATGCATATGAGTGGGGTGTTCATGAGGGTATGTATAGGTGCCCACAGAGGCCACAAACATTGGATCTCCTGGTGCTAGAGTTACAAGCACTATGGGTGCTAGGAACCAAATCCAGGTGCCCTAGATTTGGGCAGTATAAGCTGTCTCTCCAGGCTTTTTCCCATATTTGAATGATAGTCTTTAGATCTTGATGAGTGTAGCCGGAAGCTGCTCATTTATTCCCGGCTGCCAAGACCCAAAATAATCATACAGAAACTATATTATATGCAATACTATTTGGCCAATAGCTTAACTGTATTTCTAGCTATCTCTTACATCTTAAATTAACCCATTTCTATTAATCTGTGTATCGCCACATGGCTGTGGCTTACTGGCAAGGTTCTGGTGCATCTGTCTCCTGCAGGCAATTACATGGCATTTCCCCTGACTCTGCCTTTTTTCTCCTTATATCTGCTTTCAGCCAATGGCTTAACAGAATATAGCCAGGCTGGAAGAGACATATAAAGAGAGTAGGCAAAATCAGGGAGAAGGCATGTAGCCACCACAGGAGACAAATATTTCTGCTAGAGCCTGCCAAAACTTTATCGGTAGGCCACGACCTTGTGGTGATGCACAGATTAATGGAGATGGGTTAGTTTAGGATATAAGAGCTAACTACAAATACACTTAAGCTATTGGCCAAGCAGTAATGCAAATAATATAGCTTCTGAGTGATTATTTCAGGTCTAAGCAGCCAGAAAACAAACAAGTGGTCTTCCTCCAACAGATGAGGATCGCCGGAGGTAACACCTACACATCAGCTAGCCCCAGTTCTCAGTCCTGTCTCCTTTAGACATGGCTGAAACATTTCTGTCTCTTTGTGCATTTCATTTCTCTGGAAGAAGCCTGCAAGTCAAATTTACCTTTGCAGACCAGAGCACCTGTGGATTTTTGTATGCATAAATCATTTCGTCCATGGTCATGTCTAATGTTGCTAAGGTAGCCCTCTTCCTTTGTCAGAGTTTGACTTTTGCTCAAACCTGACTTTGTAAAAGTCCTCTCATTTCTTCTTTCAAAAAACTCTGCGGCCTTATGTGACCTTACACCACTGGTGTTTATGTGAGTCACCTTCATACATAAAATTCTTATTTCATATCACACTCACACTCTTTCCTTCTTCAGTGGAAATACTCTACTGGCACCTGAGAGTGTGCCTGGTGACAGTCGCCTGGTGACAGTCCTGGTCTTCAGAGTCCAAATACCTAGGAGTTCCCCTTTGTCCTTCATCTCTGACTTCACCTCCACATCCACAATCATTCTAGTCTGTCTGATATGACCCCAGATCTACAAGTCACTGTACACATGGCCTTTCTGCCGTGCATACCGAATAGGCTTTCTCTTCCTGCTACCGCATTTCTAAAATCCACAACCCAATCCTTAAAAACTCATAAGCTTTTCCTTCATTATCATGAAGTGTATCTTTATATATCTCTAGCAGGTCTTCTATGGGGCTGACCTTGGGGACTTTGGATTTGCCCACGGGAAGCATTAAGCAGAATATTAGAAATGTAAAGAAATTAGTGCGTGCATTTTGTGAGTTAACAGGAGTCAAAGAGTTTGGTTACTGTGGTTCCATTCATTCAGAAATCCTGACTGGCGCTGTGCGATTCAGCAACAACCCCGTCCTCTGCTACGTGGATACCATCCAGTGGAGGGACATCCTGCAGGATGTCTTTTTGAGCAACATGTCAATGGAATCCCAAAACCAACCGAGAAGCTGTAAGTGCCTTGTTCACCTTCCATTAGCTTCAGATCCTCTGAGGAGTTGAAGTGGGCAGTGTTGGGGTGGGAAAGAGAATGTTAACTTTAGATCAGATGAATCAACGTACAACAAAAAAAGAAGTAAACAAATGATCTTTCCATTAGAGTTTTATTCAAGACAGTAATGTAAGATTTTTTTTTTCATTGTACAAGGCAACACCCATCCCTTCAAGGGTGGTGGAACATTTGTGAGATCACTGAGCAGAGAGAACCTTTCTCCCGGATACAGGTTGCAGAGGTAGTCATGGTACAGGGCGTCTCCCCTTCTGCCTCATGGGCATTGCCCATTCATGTGTACTTCTGTCTTGTTCCTGATGCTCACAGTGGCACTCAGGTCATCCTGATCCTGTGCGCTCTGCTCATCAGCTCATCAGTGTAAACACTCTGATACAGAACCACGGAGAGGGGATTTGTCCGTGCTTTTCTAAATGTTCTCAGCTCACCCATGCCCCACTCCTCCAGCAGCCCACTGCAACTGAGGGCCTTGCAGAGGACCAGAACTAAGCGTGGGGACTCAACCTGTGACCCACTCTAGCACTGTATAGGAAATGATGATATTGGATGTTTTCACGTTCCAAGCTCCACCAAGCCTGTTCTTCCTAATAGTGCTGATCTTTTCATGGTACGAGATAAGGCATGGCCCCGCTTATTATTGTTCCTGCAACTGAGCTGCATATGAGTTTGGTTCAGACCTCCAGCGGAGCCTACATGAATCCTAAAAACCTCAACAAAAAGTCTTGCGGCTTTTTTTCTCAGTTGTTTTAGTTTTTACTGATGCCTTGATTAAAATAGTTGGGGTAAAAAACTTAGGAAATCTGTGATATTAGTCATAATATGTCCATATTTGTGTGCAGCCACAACCACCATCCATGGTCACCTTGTGGCACCGTAAGAGAAAGAGAAAAGAGAGAAGGGGTCAGAATCCTCCTGTCCCTTCAAAGACACTGCCTTTGATGACTGGGCTTCCAATACTTCCACCTCTGTTTTAATATAATGCTTTAAAGTTATTATTTGACAAGGACATACATGTATGCAATGAACTGTGATCCTCCCAAGTCCTCTGCTCCCGTGCCTCCCTCCCACTTTCATATCTTTTTAATAACCCACTGAGTACAATTAGTGCCGCATGTATGTGCACGGGTATGGGGCATCCACTGGAGCATGCTTCACGGACCAGGGGCCACACCCTTGAAAAATGGCTCTCCCTCCTCCAACAGCCAGGAGTAGGTTCTTGAGGTCCCTTCCCCCACCCACGCTGGAATGTTGATTGGCTTGGTCTTCTGCAGGCCTTGGGCAGGCAGCCACAGTCGCTGTGAGGTCCCACGAACAACAGCCCTGTTTTGTCCAGAAGATGATGTTCCATAATAGTCCCTCCTGAACCTCTTAGAATCTTTCTACCCTTTTTTTGTGATGTGCCTAGAGCCGTAGGAGTGAGGGCTGTGTTACAGATGGCCTGTGTACGGTAGAGCACTCCACAGACACTGAGTCATTGTAGTAATCATCATTTACTACACAAAGAAGACTCTCTGATGAGGACTGGGCACTAATCTATGGCAGAGAGCTAAGTATTTTGAAGGCAGTGTGATGCTATGTTCGTTTAGCAGAATAATAGCAGCGAATTCTTCCCCAGGGCTTAGGAGCTCCCCAGCCATGAGTTTTTAGCCAGATTTATAGCAGCAGGCATGTGTTTCCTCCTGTGGGGTGGATCTTAAGTCCAACTGGAGAATGGTTAGTTTACCCCTCATAACGTTCAGGCCATTATTGTACCCTAGGGCACATCTTGCCAGGGTGGTCATTAGTTCAATCTCTTAAAGTTGCCATCCCCACTCTGTGACCTAAAGCCTTTAACGTATGAGCCTGTAGGGGTCATTACGTACCCATGAGAATAAGCCTAAGTGAATCAAAATTGCATAAACAAGAGACATTTCAGTAAGAATGCCTTCAATAAATTGTTCTGTAATGACAATGATTAAGGGACAAATGGCATACTGGAGTTTTTAAAAATCAAGTAAGGTCATGAAAGTTATACTTACTAAAAGAGAGGAGATCTGTCTCTTGTGTCTCCTACCCTTCCACTCTCGTCCATTGACCAGTGCTTCTCAGACTCACAATCCTTTGGAGAAGTCTGTATTTCATCTGTAACAAGAACAAAATCAGTATTACGAGGTGATTTTACGTGTTATGTAGGTGAGGCGTCTGGATTCAGAAGAGCTGCCCCCTGTGACCAGTGTATATTATTGTTGATAAGGTTTAGAACTTAAGGTTGCAAGAGTGAATTTACATGAAAGAAAATAAACACAGTCATCAGCTACTCCATATCTCAATATAAATTTCAAATATGTACTACGTATATGTAATAAATATGAATATATATTTAAATCGTAGAAGGAAACATGAGGGTGAATATTTACAATGACAAGTGGAAAAACCAAACTCAGACACCATCAAATAAGCTTCCCTGTGAAATAAAGTTATATTGTATGATAACTGCTTGTCCCCAAAGAGGGCATTAGAACTAAATAGAGTGGTTTTTAAAAGCCCAGTGGAAACATTAAGTACCCAGAACCACAGAAAGTAAAAGCAAGAAAACTAAATCCAATCCACACTGCAGGACTTTCCAACAAACATGCTGCCTCACGCTTTGATCTTTGCGTTTCTCGGTGGGATTAATTGCAGAGTGGAATTCAAGAGATTAGAAATCATTGTAGCTGCAATTTGATATTGACCAAATACAAAAATGGTTAAATTACAAAGATTTCCAGACAATAACATGCCAGCTATTAGCTAAAATTTTAGGTAATTGGCCAAATGATTCACAGAATAAGAATGTTCCCTTCCTGTGGAATGTTCTACACGACTCCGTGGCTTGGAAAGAAGGGTGCTTATTTACCAGCCCTGATTTCGCATCCCTAAACTCAGCGGAGATTGCCCACCACTCAGTTGAGATTCCATATAGCAAGGGGAGTGCATACACACGGAACCAATCTGCTTAGCACCTCCTGGACCCTGGGTTCATGTAGATTTGTCATCTTTGTGGTTGTGACAAGTCAGAAGTATTCTCTCAGTTTCCACAACCTCAAGTGCCAACAAAACCAGTCCACGGGTCTTCTTTTCTTGAATGAGTCTGTTAGCTGAACAGAAAAATCATCCAAGGCAAATATGAAGGCAGTTTCCAAACTGCTCCTTGTTTCTAGAACATCCTCTGGGACCTTGGGGAGAGGCAAGACTGCTTCCGTGACATTTGTTCACTTTTATCAGAATGCACATTTAACTACTAGATTTTTATTTCAGGCCAAAAATGTGATCCGAGCTGTCCAAATGGAAGTTGCTGGGGAGGAGGAGAAGAGAATTGCCAGAAATGTAAGTCGGCAAAGGGTCAGGGTCTGAGAAACACGCCGCTGTGAGCAGAGTCCACACAATGTGTGGCCATCCTCTCCCGCTCTTTGGTATCTGCACAAGTACAGAAGCTTGGCAGAGGACCCCGTGTTAACTGTTTCATGAATGGCGGTCTTACCAACCTTACTGCACACAGCTATCTAAGGCTAACCATTCGGGATACTTCAGCCTGTCATAAAATGCCTAGAAGTCAGCTACCCAAGTGCCCGAGTCATGCAGAGTGCCCTGCTCTCAGCTCCCACTTCCCACTTTCCTAGCACACACAAATATCAAAGTTAGACAGTGTTTCTCCAGTGATCTTTCTTTTTCAGTGACCAAAATCATCTGTGCCCAGCAATGTTCCCGGCGTTGTCGAGGCAGGTCCCCCAGTGACTGCTGCCACAACCAGTGTGCCGCTGGGTGCACGGGGCCCAGAGAGAGTGACTGTCTGGTAAGACTCTAGGCGTTGGGGAGCTGGGCTGGGGAGCTTTGCACTTATTCCCCACTGACTGTGACAGGAACCTTCTTGTAGGGCACATTGTCAATAAGTGTTGTCCTGGTCAACAGCAGTGGCATTGTAACAGATGGAGAGAGCTGTTTCTTTAAGAGCCCCTGACATGTGTCTCACAGACCTTCGGGCAGTATAGCCTTGGAATCATCTGCTTTGCCCACCGTATTCTGATGCTTCTTAGGCTGCTCCCCTAGTCCACACCATCACACGGTATCTTTTTTTTCCCCCTGCCACAACCAAAGCTCTGGCAAAAGCTCTAGTGTGAAGTTTGGCAGGTGCCAGGGCTGGTAAATGTGATTCCTGGGGTTGGTATAAAACCAAGCAAGGCCCTGTCAGGCTACGGAAGAGGAAGTCCACCCTAAGCTACAGTCTAAACTATTCTACGGCTTCTGGAAACGGAAGATTCTTAAATCCCAGAAACCAGAGCTGGGCCTGGGGACTTTTTCTTCACTTGGGCAGTCTGGGTTGGATCTAATGAGAAGCCCAGGGAGAAGGCTCTACATGGGGTTCTTAGTAAGAGCCAAACCTTGTGTCTGGTTTTTTCCGCATGAAACCTTTCTGCACTTTGACAAGTTCCAAAATGTTTCCTAAAGTGCTCTTTATAAGAGAAACTCAGTGTAAACTGGGTTTAAAAATAATGCCATGCCATTCTTGCCATGTCATGTTTCTTTATTTTTCATCACCTATAATCAATAGAGATATAGTTTTTTCCAACCACAAACCCTAAGTTATAGCTACTGGGACAGTCAGTATACTTAAAAATAATACTTAATACTTTTTAGAAGAGGGTGTTTCTGACCACCATGGAAAGGCTTACTAGATTCTCCCCCCTCTTATTGAACACCTAAGCACTGAGATCTGCCACTGGCCTGCCTGACCTCAGGCTGCCTGGCCTTGGGCTTCTTTCATTTGGATGGCACGTTTTTGACCAGCCATGTTGTCCCTCCTATGACAGGTCTGCCACAGGTTCCGAGACGAAGCCACATGCAAAGACACCTGCCCACCACTGATGCTGTACAATCCCACCACCTACCAGATGGATGTCAACCCGGAAGGGAAGTACAGCTTTGGGGCCACCTGTGTGAAGAAATGCCCCCGTGAGTTGCTCACCTTTGATTCACCCATCCTCCGTGACCTCTTTCGTCTTATGCGGGACTCTTAGACAGTTTGGGGCCTGCTGTGCCTGCCTTGTTGTGTAGATTAGCGTATGCCCAGCTAGATACAAAGATGATCAGCCAACTCAGTGCTGAGGGACAGAGGCAGAGGCAAAGGCAACCTGTGGCATACAGGGCTCCTCTCCTTCAAGGTTGTCTTCACCTGTGCTGGTCCTCATGTGGTTGGCGACCAGACTTCGTAACAAAAGACACCTGTTATTTTATGCCAAGTCTGAGGGCCAGCTATAGTAACATGGGGGTGTCCTGGAACTGACAAACACAAAATCACAACCCTCTGGGACCATCATTGTTTGACTCTCTACTATGCTGGCATTTAACAGACCTAAATTAGAAAATGCAGCAGATCTGCCTTCTTGAGTAGAAAAGGCTATGGCTAAAGATGGGATCTTGGAGGATTGCAGTTTAAGTTTTGCTTTGATTTACTCATTTGGGTTCGGGCTTTGTTTATGTATGATTGTATTCTGCTGGAACCTATAGGGCAACGGCAACACAGATCACTCCCAAACAGAGAAAGTGAAGCAATGTATAAAGAAACTTAAGAACCAATCTTGACTTCTAGAAAGGAAATTGAGAGCCCAAAAAAGATGTAAAGAGAAACTAAGAGGGTAAGATTTTTGCCTACCTAGATTTAAGTGATGAAAGTCTATTGAGAGAGAGAGAGGAGGAGGAGGAGGAAGAAGAAGAGAAAGAAGAAGAAGGAGAAGGAGAAGAGAAGAAGAAGAAGAAGAAGAAGAAGAAGAAGAAGAAGAAGAAGAAGAAGAAGAAGAAGAAGAAGAAGAAGAAGAAGAAGGGGAAGAAGAAGAAGGGGAAGAAGAAGAAGAAGGGGAAGAGGAAGGGAAAGAAGGGAAAAGGGAGGGGGAGGGAGAGGGAGGGAGAGGAGGAGGAGAAGAAGAAAATGAAGAAAAGAAGAAGAAGAAGAAGAAGAAGAAGAAGAAGAAGAAGAAGAAGAAGAAGAAGAAGAAGCCACTGTAAAGTAAAAGAGAACTAAGATGAAGGAAAACTTGCCACAGTCATGCCACAGATGGACTCTGTGTGAAGACTTAGTTAACAGAGCTTTAAAACCCACAAAAAACACACAAAACCTAAAACAATAAGAGCATGTGACTCACAGATATACTACCAATGCCCATAGTTTTGGGGATCTATTTAGGAAACTCAAAATAGGAGCAAAGAGTTTCTAGTGCACACTAAAATCATAAATATCAAATGAGATAGACTACAGAAAGGTGAGGGAAGGGGGAGAGAGACAGATTGGGGTGCCTGTCTGGGAAGCAGCACAAGCTGGTCTCCTCACTGCTCCCCCAAGGACCACATGGCAGGTGGGGAAGAGCAAAGCTGATGTCAAACACAGAGCAAACTGCAGTCACCTCAATGGGACACGGGCTGTTAGAGACGCATTAATAGGCGTCGCGTACGATTTCAAGGTTTACCTGAAAGTTCCAAATGCAAACCTGACAAAGGAGGCTGATGTTCACAGACGGGCTTCTGGTCAGTGAGCATGCACGGTGCTGTTCCCTCCCTCTCCCCTTTCACGCCTGTGATCAAATGTCTGTGTTTCCCCACATTACCGTCAGAAAAGTCATTAAACTCAAACTTGATTCCCTTTCGAGTCGAAACCTGTCAACCTCTCTCCTCAACGTAAAGTCAGTCAAACTATCAGGGACTTTTCCGGTGGCCCATGTAGAGCGGGGCATGAGGATGTTTGTGGAAGGCTGGGCGCACCTGCCATGGCCTTCAACACCTTCTTTTCATCATCCCTTCCTCAGGAAACTATGTGGTGACAGATCACGGCTCGTGTGTCCGGGCCTGCGGTCCTGACTACTATGAAGTGGAGGAAGACGGTGCTCGCAAGTGTAAAAAGTGTGACGGGCCCTGTCGCAAAGGTAGGGCACCTACGGGTGTAGATAAACCTTTTTCTTGACCCTTGTGCCAGACTCTCATGTCCACGTCCAAACAAACACACCTTACTCTTTTAATTAAAAAAGAAAATGCGCATCTTTTTCTGTAAAGTAGAAGATAAACTAGCAAAGCCAAGTTACCAAGGTAGGGGGGGAGGGGGCGTTCTCTTGAACCAGGCACAGTGGTGCCACCTGCAGCCCAGGTAGGTGAACTGTCCTGGACAGAAAAACAGGGAACCAATGCCTTTATGAGTAGCTAGATTCAAGTCTTCGAAACAACAGGCAGACTTCAAAGCCAACCAAGGTCTGTGACAAGGGCAACCCCAAGCCCCCATTCCGGTGACTGGAACACCAAAGCTTGCCAGGGGTCCCGACACCTGGAGTGTTCCCTCATAGTGGGATGAGTTAACGATGACTGGAACAGGGGTTCATGCTTCTGCCTGTGCGATGCAGCCTTCTTAGTTCAGCAAAGGTAAATGCAACAAATCTCTCTCTTAACAGTTTGTAATGGCATAGGCATTGGCGAATTTAAAGACACACTCTCCATAAATGCGACTAACATCAAACACTTCAAATATTGCACCTCCATCAGTGGGGACCTTCATATCCTGCCAGTGGCCTTTAAGGGGTAAGTAACAGCTGAGTGACCCGGACAGAGAGCAACCAATTCTACTTCTTTGAAGCCATGGAAAATGACCAATAATCATGTTGCTGTCTGTTTCAGGGATTCCTTCACACGGACCCCTCCTCTAGACCCAAGGGAACTCGATATCCTAAAAACCGTAAAGGAAATAACAGGTTAGTGCTGGTGTATCCGGGAGCATATGCAGCAGATTAAACTGTACAAAAACCACCAGACATCCCCCTTCTTCTCTGGCATAGCAATGTGGTATCTGAAGCTCTACCGTTATGATTAATTCTTAGAGAGTTTGTAAAATTTGTTTCCCTTTGTGCACGTTGGAAGCACTTTAAGCCAAGGCTGCAGCCATGCTGGACCTCATGTGGTCACATTTAACAGTTCTTCCCAGCTCAGACAGGCCTTCATCCTCAAAGACCCCAAGTCCCAGAGAGAAAAAGTAGGGAAGGTGTGGGTTCTCGGGTTTGGGGTTTCCTGAACCAGATTTCAATTGATTGCCCCCTGGGGAGTCTTGGATTCATGACTGTTATCTGCACTTCGTTTTCTTCATCTGTAAAAAGGGATAATTAGATCTGAGAAACAAGACTGATGTGGGGATCAGAGTTAAATGAAAAAAGCTTTTAAAATGAGACCTAACTAAGCACCAACTTGAAGACATTTAGAGAAGGAACGAAGTGTGTAATCTGATAGCCTTGAAGGATATCATAGCCAGGGCACATCCTCAGCCTGTAGGGTGGAAATCTGCCTGGGCGTTGAGAGAGGTGCAGCCAGGAATTCAAAGTTCCATGGAGGAGGCAGGATTTCATTAAAAAAAAATCACCCGGATATGTGTCAGTATGTACACTGTCATCCTTAGTGGTGAGGACCAGAGAATCCACTGCCACTGTCCAAACACCATGAGTCCTAGAACATGCTTCCTACAAAACAAAGAACTTTCCAGCATCATGGGTGTAAGCCTTTCTTCCTCCCCTCTAGGGTTTTTGCTGATTCAGGCTTGGCCTGAAAACTGGACGGACCTCCATGCTTTTGAGAACCTAGAAATCATACGTGGCAGAACAAAGCAACAGTAAGTCAGCCGTAACCAAAGCCTGGGAGATTATCTCTACTTTTTATTTTGAAATTGGCCTTAAAGGGGAGGTACAGAAACAGGACAAAGATGAGCTTCCACTCAGCTTCCCCTAATGTGAGCAACTTACATGAGACGATGTGTGGATTAAGATAAAGATGTTGACTCTGCACAGCGCTGTGCGCTCAACCGTGTACTTTATTGAGTTTGCTAGATTTTCCGTAAATGCATGTGTCCTTTCTCTGTCCTCTCAAGAATCCCACATTGCACGGACTTCTAATGTCTTCTTAGTCCCCTTCAAACATCCCTAGCTCCTATGGCTTTGACTGTTTTTATTGCCTTGACACTCTGGGGAAATGTGAGTGGGTGTTTTACAGAATGTCCTTATTTGTGTTTGGCTAATCTTTGATAGTGATGAAGTTGAAATTATTTAACATATGGCACAAGGGGACCCAAGTGATGTTTTAGCACTAAATGGTTTGGGGATCTATAATGTCCACTCTTCCAGACACAAAAATGAAGTGTGTGCACAGAGAGAAAAAGATACAGAGAGAGAGAGAGAGAGGGGGGGGGGAGGGAGAAATGGAAGAGGAGGGAGGGAGGGAGGGAGGGAGGGAGGGAGGGAGGGAGGAAGGGAGGGAGGGAGGGAGGGAGGGAGATTCTTAATAGAGTGAGAGAAATGCTAAGATTGGTGGTGAGGAAGAGAAGCTTGGGCATGTGCAGCTCAAACTGCCTTGGAAACATTAGGAGAACCTTTTCTGAAATTTGCCACCGCTAACCCCACATCATATCATACACGATACACACAGAAAATGCATTGCTTTCCACCAGCTTCGTTAGTCAGACGCTTGTGATAATAAGCACACAGCTACGTCTGCTTCCTGCCTCCTGGGGCTCTCAGGAGCGTTCCTTCACCGAGGCCAGCCTGGGGACGGGCTCTATGACCTGGTGTAACTCACCAAATGCTGGAGCTTGACCTGCCAGAAAGACCCCAGGCAGATCCTGACTCTTTGGCTTCTCTGAGGAGAATTCCTACCCAGGACCCCTCGCTTCTCTGGAAACAGGCAGTGAACAGAGATGGTCTATGAAGGGGGAAATAGGAAGAACCACGAACAGAAAGAGGGGCTGTCAAATAATGCTTTATTCCTTTGACATGTAACCTCTTAACTTTCATTCTCTTCCTTTCGTCCTGTGGCAACCAACCCATTCCTGATGCTGGTGCCAGAGAAGCTTCCTACAAATACACACTGCTTCTATGTGCTTGGCCATCAGTTGGCTGTGACAACCCAAATTCCTCCAGCAGGGCCATAGATCTGGGCTCTGACTTCATCCACCATCCCCAAGCCTGTCTTCCAGCGCTTCCCGCCTGCAGACAGCCTGCATCCTCTTTCCCCACGTGGTTTGGCATTCCTTCCCCTTTTGTCTGGCTAACTTCAACCTAGTCATTCAGTGGGAGCGTACCCTGTAGAATCCTACTTGGCTCTGCTTTCCACATCTCAGACATGAGACACCATGGCTTGGAGAAAGTTGTCCTTCTATGGCATTCCTCCATGGAGCTACTTAAGTTCCCCTTCTTGACTAATCGTTCTCGCTAAAGCTGTGTTCATTTCTCTGGACTCAAAAAGTACCAGAGTCAACTAACCCAGGCCCATAGGGGCTCACAGAGACTGAGCCGCCACCAGGGAGTCTGCATGGGACTGACCTAGGCATTCTGCATTTATGTTACAGTTGTGTAGTTTGGTCATCTTGTGGGACTCCTAACAGTAGGAGCAGGGGCTGTCTCTGACTCTGTTGCCTGCTTTGGGGACCCTTTCCTCTTACTGGGTTGCTTCATCCGGTCTTAAGATGAGAGGAGGTGCCTAGTCTCACTGTAACTTGATATACCATGGCTGACTGATTTCCATGGAAGACCTATCCTTTTCTGAAAAGAAAGGGAGGAGGAGTAGACGGGAGAGGGGCTGGGAGGAGGGGAAAGTGTGGTAGAGATGTAAAAGCAAATAAAGAAAGAAACAAAAAGTTCTGCCCGTATGACGGCATCACCTGTAGACAGGTTCCCTAAGTAAAACAGACAGATGTTTAACCTATACAGCGTTTGTCAAGGGACACTACAGATATTTACTCAATAAACATGACCGGATGAGCCTGGATAGATGAATAGATGAATAGATGGACAGACAGACAAATTGACTTCAAGTACATCTTGGTGTTCTTGATTTCTAGGAAAGCTATAAATACAGCAAATGAAATGGCATCAGGCCATTGACCAGGCCTCCACTTTCCCCAAGGTTAAAGATAACAAATGGATGAGAAATCATCCTTTCCTTGAAGAAACTTAAAAAAAAACTCTCGTGTTTTTCAAAAGCCATGATTCATATTTTTCACAGAATGATTATTAATAATGAGAACATGGTTTTCAGGAAACCTAAGTGGCCCAGAAAAACAAAATCAGAGGGTGGCGTGTTGTTCTCACTGTCATATACAACACAATTCTCCTTCTCCCCCACTCAGCGGTCAGTTTTCTCTCGCCGTTGTTGGCCTGAACATCACATCATTGGGACTGCGTTCCCTCAAGGAAATAAGCGATGGAGACGTGGTCATTTCTGGCAACCGAAACTTGTGCTACGCAAATACCATAAACTGGAAAAAATTCTTTGGGACTTCCAATCAGAAAACCAAAATCATGACCAACAGAGCCCAGAATGACTGCAGTAAGTAGCTGGTCCCATCTCACCCTGTGTGCATAGCTCCTGGAGGTAATTTCTTTTCAGAAGGAATGCTGAAGCGGCCCTCGGCTCCTGCTCACTGCTCTAACCCAGGTCAACAGTGTGCTGGAGCAAAGAGTGAACACAGGGATATGGAAAATGTGCACTTTTGTGGGGGGTGGAAGTTAAAGTAATGAATAAGTCAGATGCTGAGAACATAATCACAACTGCAAAGAGACGAGAACCCTTAAAGAGCAGCCTTCTACCCTACACTGGGACAAAAGGAACAGGGGCCCTAAGGGCTAAGTCCCTACCACCAAAAGCTCCATCTGGTGGAGATGTACATTCATTTGAAAGAAGAGAACCTAAATTGAGAATTCAGCTGAAGAGATGGCCTGCATTTGGAGGCCAGGCTGCATCTTTAGCTGGCCCCTAAAATGGGCAGCAGCTTTCACATGGTACTGGTTTTATACACATGAAAGATATAAGATTGATGGGGGCATGGAAGGTTGTGCCAAGGTTACAAAAAAACCAGCCAAGCTGGTCAGTACATGGGCAGGGCTGAAGCCCCTAAAAGAAGCCCTGGAGAGGCCACCATGCCAACCCATAAAGATGAAGCTTAAGTCTCAATGGACATTTTAGGATTTTAGAGATGTCAGTATGATGGGATATCTGCTACCAAAGAGAAAAAGAAAAAGCTACAGGCTTGGGATAGAGCAGGTCAAAGGGGAAGCTTTTGCACACTGCAAGGGTCAGACCTGGAAGGACAGAGCTACCTAAGTTCTTGAGAGCCCCTTATTTCCAGCTTCTGTAAATCCTGATGAAATTACTCTGGCTTTCAAGAACTTGAGTAGTTCTGCTAGGTTTCAGTCTTGCTTTGGTTCATTCTCTCTTTACTGTGCCCCATTCCACCTCTGTGAAATGGGAATGATTATTATGTGCCATTGTATATGGAAAGTTTGTCATTTGCTTTCTGATTGCCCAGAGGGCAACAGTTAAGAGATTGCCTTGAGTCCCAAGAAAAAATAGACTTGAGATTTCTGAACGCTATTGATACTGTTAAAGACTTGCCAAGGGCAAGTGAGATGGCTCAGCAGAAAAGAGCATTGCTGCCAAGCCTGAAGAGCTGAGTTCTATTCCCAGGACTCATATGGAGCAAGGAGAGACTCAGCTCCCAGAAATTAATATCACAGACACACACACACACACACACACACACACACACACACACACCACAGTGGCGTGCACATGTACATCCTCTACACAAAATAAAAAAGGTAGTGGAATTTTTTTAAAGACTTAAGAAGATGGAATAAACACACTTGGTATTGTAAGATGTTCATAATCCTATGTGGTCTGAGAGCAGGTGTGGAAGGTGGGGAGGATGATGAGGTTGAGTATGTTCCCAGGAGGCTCAGGTGTTTGAACACTTGGCCTCATGCTGCTGCCACCATGACGGACGGTGACCCTTCTTAAACTGTAGGCCAAAGTAAAGCCTTTCTCCCTTCAGTTGCTTCTTGTTAGACATGTGATCACATCAGTGAGTGGCATATGTGCTGCGGTCTAGGCTCCCTGTAATTTAAAGGACAAAATGTGACCTTCATTATATTACATTTTGGCTAAAGATAGCTCTGTGCTCACTTCAGCCTTTAGTCACTAGCGCCACGTCCAAGTGCACACATGTACCTACACATTGTGTAAGAGGATGTATGACATCTCACAGTTATGTTCCCAGCTCTGATTTCAAAGCACTAAATTAAAGTAGCTTTTGAAACTCGCAAATGCCACGGACTTGTGGCAAGACTCTAAACACTGACAGAGGCAATATTGAGGACCAGCGGTGCTCTGACCCGGTTGGGCTTTGAGAACTTGCCCTGTTTTTTATTCTTTAATCACCTTGGCTTTGGCTTCCTCTTTCACACATGGTGATGATTCCAGTACCGTGCTGTTCCTCAGTGGCTTGAGATCCTGTATGTGAAGCTCTTGGCATGGTACCCAGCACACAGCAAGCAGCTACAACCTTCCTGCCATGTCTGTCAGCTGTGACATCCACCATCAAAGCCTCCCCAGAGTCAGGTCCAAGCTGCCCTGAACACCACAGTGAACAAAGGCCATGGTCCCCTACTCTCCTCAGAACCTAGGTGTGCCTTCGAAGAGCACACAGTCCCTCGGAAGGGTGTCACCTCTTCTGATCCCTCCCGTTACTGCTCTGTGACTGACCCTGTGACTCACTGTGTCTTCTCAGAGGCCACAGGCCACGTCTGTAATCCTCTATGCTCCTCGGAAGGCTGCTGGGGCCCTTCGCCCAGGGATTGTGTCTCCTGCCGGAACGTCAGCAGGGGCAGGGAGTGTGTGGAGAAGTGCAACGTGCTGGAGGGGTGAGCCACTGTAGCCTCTGTCTAGCTGAAGAGATGAGCCCCGTGCTCTTTCTACAGCCTTGCAGTTATTCACGTTATTTTTTTTTCTCTTTCTCTCTTGTTCTTGATATTATCCTTTGTTTATTTGATGTTCTTTTTTTTTTTTGCCAAAGTGTTCATCACATTAGAAAGCAAGTTTCTCATTGTTCCTCAATGTGCCTGATAATCTGCCCTGTCTTTCTTCCTGAAAATACTTTAAATTTTCATTTTGCAGAAATTCTCAAGATAGGACAGACACAGTAGCTGACATACTTAAGAAAGTGTGAGCGTTTGGACTTTTCTTTCCTGTCCACGATTCCCATTGTATTAAAATATATCAACACAGAGCATTTCCTAATTAATTGTAGTTTTAGGTGCCCGTCACATGCACCGATCATTAAGTGGTGCAAATTATTTTAATAAAACCAGGAACAAAGATGTAAGTCCTGTATGTTGTTAGTTTAAAAGGAATCAATTGATAGTACAAAGTATGTCAATATTGGCATACCGTTTTAAGTGAACACTAGTAATGATTTAAAGAAATTACTTAGAAAATTAAACTGAAGGACAGAGAGGGGCATTTTGTTGTTGTTGTTGTTGTTGTTGTTGTTGTTGTTGTTGAAGGGATGAGAGGAAGCTATGGTGGAGGAGAGACACATGAGTGACAGGCAGTGCCGGGAAATCTTCCATCCTGTTTTGCTAACAGGGTGTGGACCACAGTTTGTATCCAGAAATATTCCAGAGCTGGATGGAAAGGCAATTTTGATTTTGTAAGAACATCTCCATGGGCCTAGGGCTACTGCTCTAACTGCTATTTGAACGTCACGTAGGGAGCACCACCATAGCCCTTCCTGTGCTAAATAGGCGTTCATATCCTCAACTTTCAAATCTCTTCACTGCACCCAGAGGCCCAGGGCTCTTAGTGTGAGACGCCGATGGCCTGCAGCACCTCGTCACCACTCAAGCCAGAGTCCTGCAGGAGTCAACACGGAGACAAAGCTCGGAAAATCACCACTGAGGGTTTATTCACTGCCAGTCAGTTGGCTGTGGTCTCTATGTTCTGCTGGGGGGAAGCTGTCCAGCGCTGGCCATTGGCCTCTTCTGGACGATTCGCAGTTTGACATCAGTGAGCAGTGACGACAGGCAGGCAGGGACAGGTGTGCATGGCACCCTCTGCTGTTACAACCCTTGTCCATTCCTTGATTTTTGGGGACCCTTAGCTCCACAAGTCTTAAGAGTTCTTACGTTTGCCGGCAGTGTGTGGGACTCTTGGGTGTTACGACATGTGTCTAGGCCCACTACATTAGAATTCCCAAGCCTGTCGTAGCAATGGGTGCAGCTTCAAGAAGGGCCTGAGTGACGGGCTCCTCCATTCTTGACGGTATTGCTGTGACAATCCTTGGGCCCCAGATGGGTGAGACCCGTGGCTCTAAAATCCGGGAAGTACTCTGGAACTCCCTCAGCCACCAGGACCTGAAGTTTGTTTTTTCCCGCTCTATGCAGTGGTCCATGCTTCGACGTCAGCTCTCCATCCTCTCTCTGTCTGCCCTCCCCTTCGCACCTGCTTCGCCCCTCTCAAGCTGGACGGTCCCCTCTTCTTCAGCCACCAAACAGCTAGACAGACACTACTTCTGCAGCTCAGCCTGACGACGGCTCGCTATTACTGCTGTTCCACAGCCTCTTCCGTCCCTCTTCCTGTCCCTGCTGCCTCTTTCTAGATGCTGCCAGCTCAGCCTAACCTACTAAATAGGCAAAGGAAAGGCCGCCTGAGATGAGTCTATTATTGGCTTAGTATATCTGTTGTTGCAATACCAGGGGATGCAGCACACAGGAAGGAGTTTTCCAGAGACTCCGGAAATGAACAAGTTTGAACATTCCTTTCCTATGCCTTTTTTAGTCTTAGTAACCATTTCTTTCCAGCTTAAATGTCCATGTGGGTTTTAGAGGGAAAGGATGGTTCGCAAAGATGTTTTTCATATTTGGCTTTCTCGCCTGACATTCAGAAACTATGCCTGTAGGAAAAGGTCAGAGAAGTACTCTGGTTATAAATGAAACTGTCTGCAAGGTGACCTAAGGCTCTATTAGTTGAGCTCAGCATATTATATTTCAGGTCAGTCCCAGCATTCTGACCCTTTCTTTGCCCTTAAGATGTCTCTGAATGTCTGGGCTAGGTCATTTGTGTTACTTGAAATAGTTACCGCCACTCCGGGTACGGCATGTTCAGTTCACTGTGTTCTTCTCCCAGGGAGCCCAGGGAGTTTGTGGAGAAATCCGAGTGCATCCAGTGCCATCCAGAATGTTTGCCCCAGGACATGAACATCACCTGTACAGGCCGGGTAAGGAGTCCTACTCCGCGCTCTACCCTGCTTTGTGGGAAAGCCGCAGCAGGAAGAGCAATGATCCAAGCCACCCCCAAGTAGGAGAGACGGCTGTGCAGGCCCTTTCCAGGGAAGAGAGCCTCAGGATCTGAGCCTTAAAGTGAACTGTGCAGGGTAAAGGCGCCTCACACTTATTTCACCGTGGCCATTCCCCCACTGTATCACAGGACAGGCTATACTGGCTGAGACACTGTGGGCAGCTTTCACAGCCTTGGCCATCTGCCATCATCTCCCAAGTTTAATCAAACTACACCAAAGCATTCTTTAACAAGTTCAAGTCACACTATTTTTTTTAAAAGAATCCCAGCAATTTTTCTTCAATCAGTTGCTTTTTTTTTTTTTTACACACACCGTAGCAACCTCCTAAGGGATGTCTGTGAGAATTCAGGTTGCTCTGACTCAAATATGCTGCTCACACCTGATACTAAGCCTTGTCGGGGCTCTGTTTCCCTGTGAGTTCAGGCTGCAAACTCTACGTGTCCTCGTTGAATCCTGTTTCAGCGGTTGTCCATCAGTCAAGCGGAGCGTAACAGACCTGAGTTAGGAAACCGAGACTGTCAGCATGACTGGTTGCCAAGTAAGCCCTGTGTGTACAAGCTTGCAGGGCATTGGATCGAATCTTCGTGGCTGCAGAGAAATAATTGGTGCTATTGCTTTAGTCTTCCAGCTGCTCTGGCTTTGAGTGTGTTCTGCCTCTGTGCAGACACAGCTGAACGGTTGGTTACTGGAGCCAAGGGGGGGAAACCCTTGCCTATCAGTCCTCTGGTGAAGTGTGAAGCACACGTCCCGCTGCCTTCGTTTCTGGGGATTTTACAAGGACATTCCAGGTTTTTCAGACAGACTCTAGCACTGCACATTCACAGCCCACTATGCAGCCAGCACTGCCATGTGCCACCTTCTTTTCCTTCCCACGAAGAAATACAAAAGAGGGTTTTCCTTCATGCGCCTCAGCAAGCCAAAGTCTGGCCGCCCTCAGTACTTTTAACTTCAGATGGGATATGCAGGAAAGAAAAGGATAAACAACACATGTAGACCAATCAAAATGACTCTGACAAGTACTATGCCCATGATACCTTAAAATACTGTTAAAATATGGTGAAGAACACAGTTTAGTTTATGCTTGGGTGTGATAAATTCATTTGCTTTTTCTATGAAAACCTTCATGTACTTTATTCAACTTGGTTGTTCTAGAGGGACTGAGAATGGTGAACAAGATAACAGCTGTCCTTTCTTGACAGATTATAGCCCACAAATCGAATTGCTCTGTATAGCTGATCTGAGTTAGCAGAGTCTATCTGAGGGCCAGGAGGAGATGCTAAAGAAGCTTGCTGCCGGGTCTGAATACTTTAGTTCCATCCCTGAGACTCACATAGTAGAAGGCAAACACTAGCTCTCGCAGGAAGTCCCCTCATCTCCACAGTGCAACCACACACATTCATGATTAGCTAATTAGTATAAAACATATTAAAAGAAATTGAATTTGTTTCAGGACAGTCGGGAAAAAATAAGACAGTCAGCATATTATATTTCAGGTCAGTCCCAGCATTCTGACCCTTTCTTTGCCCTTAAGATGTCTCTGAATGTCTGGGCTAGGTCATTGGTGTTACTTGAAATAGTTACCGCCACTCCAGGTACGGCATGTTCAGTTCACTGTGTTCTTCTCCCAGGGAGCCCAGGGAGTTTGTGGAGAAACGTATCTTATTGCGGGCACAGCAGGCAAGAGCAACCATGTCACTTGTTGCATATTTTAAGAACTTCTGCTCTGGGGTTGGAGAGATGCCCCAGTGGTTAAGAACACTGGTTGCTCCTCTTGAGGACCCAGGTTTGATTCTCAGCACCAACGTGCCAGCTCAAAGCCACCTGCAACTCCAGTTTCAAGGGATCTGATGCCCGCTTCTGGCTTCTGTGAGCTCCAGTCATACATAGACAGTCACGCACATATACAATAATAAATAACATCCATATTATTGGCTTTTGTTTTCTCACAGTAAATATTATAAACAGGAAGTTATTTCTATTTTTGAAAAAGAACTAAAAGATCACTAACCTTCTCTGTATCTTGCTTCAGGGGCCAGACAACTGCATCAAGTGTGCCCACTACATTGACGGCCCGCACTGTGTCAAGACCTGCCCAGCTGGGGTCATGGGGGAGAACAGCACGCTGGTCTGGAAGTATGCAGACGCCAACAATGTCTGCCACCTCTGCCATCCAAACTGTACCTATGGGTAAGAGCAGTACAGTCACCTACAAAAGCATGTGAATTTATGCACAGGAAATGCCTAAATTTTAGGCAGTGGTTTATATAGGCTTGTATTTTAGCCAGGACCCTACTAGGTTTCAACTGTGCACTTGTGGTGGCAGAAGGGATATGCTGGTGGGCAGATCTCAAGTTGATAAAAATATCGCTCTGTCTTTCAAGATGTTTGTCTCGGGTAGTCTAGGTTCCTTGGCACCACGTTGCAATAGAAAAGAGTGATGGGCACAACTGCCAAGCTGCCAACCTCTTCCCCCTTTGTATAATTAGGGTTGGGGATGATATGGACTGGGGGTGGGGAAGAGCCTGGGGAGGTGGCTAATTCAGTGATTTAAGGATCTATTTTGTTTGCCAACACCATGTAGAATAAACCAGCAGTGAAGACTGTATACCTGTGACCCCAGCACTGGAAAGGCAGAGGTGGAGAGATCCCTGGGGCTTTCTGGCCATCCATGCTAGCCAAACTATTGGTGAATTTCAGTTCAGTGGGAGTTCCTGACTCAAAAAGAAAGGGAGTAGTTGTTTTTCAAAAATGACATTTGGTGTTGACTTTTCTAGACTTCACACAGTGCCCACACATGTGAGCGCACATGAACACACACATATGCACTAACTCTTCCTGAATTGTTCCAAAGCACCTTTTTAAAATCTGCTTGATTGTTAAGCTGACTTCAGTGGCTTTAATTAAAGCTGGCTGGAGTAGAATTAGCAGAAGTGTTCTGATTCTATACATTTGATTGACTGGAACACTATAAATTAACAATTGAATCAGATCACACTTAGTAACCAGAACAGTGTCAGGGTTTTCATATATATATATATATATATATATATATATATATATATATATATATATATATACACATATATACACACATATATTACCCATGTCATTGTATTTCTAAAATCTTCCCTCTTACTCAGAACTGTCACTCACCTTTTCTGTGGATCTCTCCAATACCAACACCTGGCTTTACTGTGCTGTGCATCTAAATGCATTCTTCTGCAATCCAGTGATAACTAATTCAACATAAATTACAGGATTTTGTGATCATGAGTTAGTATCTATAATGTACTAAAAATAATGACTAAGACAAGGTGAGCGCTAATGAGCAATGTTAA